>NW_004444033.1:2264425-2341331 GCF_000243295.1 Trichechus manatus latirostris | reverse complement strand
AATCTCTCCTCGCTCTCCATTCTCTGTCAGTTTTCTCACTGCATTTGGTGCTTGGCTGAGTTCTTTATCTCTTTATTTGATGTTTTAGAGTTTCAGGATTGTTTTATTCTCTGTTCGGCTTAGTTTTTCGGATCTTTGCTGTGGAGGGACGGCGTGGTGCTTCTGCCTAGAGCGCCATTTTGCCGGCTTCCTCCTCTAAACTGAAATTTTTGTTGAGAGACTGTAGATTCCCTTGCAGTTGTAAGAAGTAATACAGAGAAATTCCATGTACTCTTTACCCAATTTCTCCCAATGGTAGCATCTTACACAACTATAATACAATATCTCAACCAAGATATTGACATTAATACAATTTACCTATCTTCTTCAGATTTCCCCAGTTTTACGTGTACTTATTTGTGTGTGTGTATTTAGTTCTGTATAATTTTATTACATTGTAGGTTTTTGAATCCACAGTCAAGACGTTGAGCCGTTCCATCACCACAAGTATCCCTGAGTTGCTCTTTTTAACCACACCCACTTTCCTTCCTCTTTCCCCACCTTCTGTCTCTAAGCCCTGGCAATCACCATTCTGTCCTCCATTTCTATAATTTTGTCATTTCAAGAAGTTATTGTGATGGTTAATGTTATGTGTCAGCTTGGCTAGGCCATGACTCTCAGTGAGTTGGTTTATATTATGAAGTTATCCTCTATTTTGTGATCTGTTGTGAGCAGCCAATCAGTTGGAAGATGTGGCCTGCATTCAACACATATGGATGTCCTGGCAAAGCTTGCTGTCTCTTGATACTGCATCCGTCTTGTCATCCTCTGACCTCTGGTTCTTGGGACACGAGCCAGCAGCCTGCCACTTAACCTGCAGATTTTGGCTTCATCAGGCCCTGCAACCACGTGAGTCAGGAAAAGCCTCCGGCCTCCTGCCTAACAAATGGATTTGGAACTTGCTAGCCTCCACAATTATGTGAGCCTTTTCCTTGAAATAAATCTCTCTCTATATATTTATATGTACGCCTCACTGGTTTTGCTCCTGTCAAGAACCCAGCCTAAGACATTTGTATAATGGAATCACAGAGTATATAACCTTTTGTGATTGACATTTTCATTCAGCATAATTCCTTTGGGATTCATTCAGGTTGTTGCATGTATCAATAGTTTATTCTTTATACTGCTGAGTAGTATTCTGTGGTGTTTATGTATCACCATTTGTTTACCAGCACTCACCTTCACGCATCTCTGGGCTGTTTCTTGTTTTGGGCTATTACATATAAAGCTGCTGTGAACAACTGTGTACAGATTTTTGTGTGAATGTAAATTTTCTCGGGAATAAATGCCCAAGAGTGCAATCGCTGGTATGGTAGCCGTGTGTTTAGTTTCATAAGAAACTGCTGTATTAGTTTCCTATTGCTGCTGCAAATGTAGTGACTTAAAATGACATGGAAATCAGAAGTCCGAAAGGAGTCTTTGTAGTTGTGTGCCACTGAGTCGATTCCGACTCATAGTGATGCTACAGGACAGAGTAGAATGGCCCCATACAGCTTCCTAGCCTGTAATCTTTACAAGAGCAGATCACCAGGTCTTTTCTCCTGCAGAGTGGCTGGTGGGTTCAAACCACTGACTTTTCGATTAGCAGCCGAGCGCTTAACTGTTGTGCCACCAGGGCTCCTTGAAATGAGTCTTAGGGGGCTAAAATCAAGTAGTTCGCAAGGCTGATTCCTACTGGAGGCTCCCAGTGAAAAATTCATTCTTTGCCTCTTCCAGCTTCTAGAGGCTGCTCGTGGCCCCTTCTTGAATGTTTAAAGCCAGCTTTGTAGCAGCTTCTCTTCTCTCTGACCTCCTGCCTCCCTCTTCTAAGAACCTGTGTGATTACATTGGACCCACCCAGATAATCCAGGATATTTTCCTCATTTCAAGATCACTAACTTAATCACACCTACAAAGTCGCTTTTCTCTTATAAGGTAACCTAGACAGAGGTTCCAGAGCTCAGGACATGGACATCTTTGGGGGCAGGGGCAAATGTATTCCGCCTATCACACTGCCAAACTGTTTTCCAGAGTTACTGCACCATTTTACATTTTCATCAGCAATGTATGCGAGATCCAGTTTCTCCACATCCTCACCAGCATTTGATGTTATCACTACTTTTCATTTTAGCCATTATGATAGGTGTGTAGTGATATCTCATTGTGGTTGGCTTTCATTTGCATTTTATTGATGGCTGGTGGTGTTGAAGGAGCCCTGGTTTCGCACAGCTGCTTATCGAAAGGTTGGTGGTTTGAACCCATCTAGTGGCTCCCTAGGAGAAAGACCTGGTAGTCTGCTGCTGTTAAGATGACAGCCTAAAAAACGCGATGGGGTAAGTTCGGCTCTGTCACACGGGGTGGCTATGAGTTGAAATTGACTCGACAGCACCTAACAACAACAGCCTGATGGTGAACATCTTTTCATGTGTTCATTTGCCGCATATATATCCTGTTTGTTGAAATAGCTGTTCATGTCTTTTGGCCATTTTCTAATGTATTGTTCTTTTTTTTTTTTTTTTTTACTGTTGAGTTTTGAGAACTGTTTATATATTCTAGTAACTAGTGCTTTGTTGGATATATGGTTTGCAAATATTCTCTCCTAGTCTATAGCTTGTCTTGTTATTCTCTCCACATAGTCTTTCACAAGGCAAATGTTTTTAATGTGATAAGGTCTAATTTATCAGTTTTTCCTATTATGGATCATACTTTTTGTGTCAAGTCTCAAAAATTTTACCTAGCCCTAGATCCTCAGGATTTTCTCCTATTTTTTTTTTTTCTAAAAGTTTCATAGTTTTACATGTAAATCCATAGTCCATTTTGAGTTAACTTTTGTAGGAGGAATAAATGCTTTTAATAGAAAAAAAAAAATCAAGTGGCATCAGCTGATTTCAGTGCCTGTGGCTCCTGAAGATGTTATTTATGGTGTCACTAGTGTAGTACGACTGTCAGCCAGTGCCAGAATAGACATCTACTTGGCTGATAAGCTATGCCTGATGGCAGGTTTTAATGACAGAAAGAAATCTGAAATGTTTCTGATTCCTCTGGGCATAGTCCTAGGCTCTTTTTCACGTGTACATCAATTTAGGAATACTAGACCTTATAATTCTTTTCTGAAGAAAAATCATGAGAAGAGAGTCTATGACATCTGCCCAATTTGTCTTGCTATGAGTTTGGGTAATTTTAGCTGATGGTTTATTAGAAAAGAGCTCTGTGAGCTGGTTTAATTGTTCTGTTCCTGCTTGTTTCATTACCTATTCTTTTGGTTTTGAAAATGCCTTTTTCAGTGGTTGAGCATGTAATTAAGTTCCAGGTCATATTGTTGGACTATGGCTAGAGGGTGCTGCTGAGACAAGGGGTGGAGGGAATTTTGAAAAGGATTTGGAGAGAAACTTGGAAAGCCTTAAAACCAGCATTTTGAAGGAATGGGATAGAAAACGTAAGGATAATAAGTATTGGTGCTGCGTGGTAATAAGAGACTAGAGGTTGGGGGAGGGGATCGGATGTCTTTCTCTCCACCCCAGGTTATACACTGAAGTAAACATGAATTTGTATCTCCCCCTGAAATAGTCAGGAGTATTTACTGTCATCATTTCAGATAAATCCTTGTGCTGGTTATTGTATATTGGAAATTTCCTGATGGATTTCATACTCTGCATATAGAAGGAACAAATCCAATAGAATATAATGCATGCTCTCTGAGTCTGAAAAAGTCAGTATGGCAAGTGAAGTGGCTTTTGAAATAACTATAGCAACTGGGTTGGTAAAGATAATTATGGAATGATTCTACCCTTGACCCGTGAAGACAGGTTCCACTGAAATCGATGAAATTACATGCATAGATCAAAGATAGAAGGCTGATTAATTTTCACATGCCAAATTAAATCAGCTCACCAACTAGTAGCTACATGTGCTGGAAGAACTATTTTAAAATACATAATCCGATTGTTATACTTTTGCAAAAATTATTCGTTTTAAAATAATATTTTATACATGTTATTTTGTTGTCAAAAAATGTGATCCAATAATGTGAATATTATTATTGTGCACATATCTTGAAAGTGATGAGTGCATAATTTCAAGGACCTTGGTGATGTATCCTGTCTCCATAATTGTTGATCATCAAACAAAGGGTATACGACTCCAAAAATACTGATGGCACCATTCTGATTCTTTTCTTTCTTTCAAAGCAAAGAGGGAAATGAAGGTTGAAAACCTCTGTCTACTTGGGCTCACAGTATAGTTTCCTCCATTCACTTGGTCTCAACTTATGTGGTAGTTGATTCTCATTCTCAGCATGAGAGAGAACACGGAATTGCTGGAATGTCGGATGAGCATATGGACTCCTCCCTCATACTGCATGTCCAGATCTTGTGTGACTAGATCACAGATTTTTGAACGGTGGACAGGTTTCAGCAGAGCTTCCGGACTGAGACACACTGTGAAGAAAGACCTGGCGATTTACTTCCAATATTTAGCCAATGAAAACCCCATGGAGCCCAATAGAATATTGTCCAATATAGTGTTGGAAGATGAGCCCCCTAGGTTGGAAGGCACTCAAAATACATAGTGGCTGCAACAGGGGACTCAAGCATGCCAATGATCACGAAGATGGTGCAGGACTAGGTGACATTTTGTTCTGTTGTACATGGGGTCACCATGATTTGGAGCTGACTCGACAGCAACTAACAACACCGGTTTCTTATTATTTTATTTTTGTGTGGTTTATGTAAACAGAGGTTGTAGGAATGAGGCAGGACTGCAGGACTGCATTTCTGTTCAATGACCGAGTGTGGCAAATGTTCACATTAGCCTGAGGTCCATGTGCTTTCACGACTTTACCTGACCATATGCTTGAAGGTGATGTTTGCCTCCCCCATCTCTCCTGCTGCAAAAGACCTCTTTAAAGTGTTAAAAAACAAAGATGTCGGTTTGAGGACTAAGGTGTGCCTGATCCGTGCTATGATGTTTTCAACCACCTCATATGCATGCGAAAGCTGCCAATGAATGAGGAATATCAAAGAAAAATCGATGCCTTTGAGTTGTGGTGTTGGCAAAGAATATTAACCATGGACTGCCAAAAGAATGAACAAATCTGTCTTGGAAGAAGTACAGCCAGAATGCTCCTTAGAAGCAAGAATGACTAGACTACATTTCACATACTTTGGACATGTTCTCAGGAGGGACCAGACCCTGGAGACAAACATCATGCTTGGTAAAGTAGAGGGTCAGTGAAACAGAGGAAGAGCCTCAATGAGATGGATTAACACAGTGGCTGCAACAATGGGCTCAAGCATAACAGCAATCATGAGGACGGTGCAGGACCAGGCAGTGTTTGGTTCTGTTGTGCATAGGATTGCTATAAGTCGGAACCTACTCACTGGCATCTAACAACAACAACAACATTTCTCCTTGTGGAAGTAATAGCTTCCTTCTCAGAATTTTTTCATCCCTTTGTCTAATTCTCTCTTAGGGACTTTCTAATACTTTCCCTTGATATACTAGGTACTTAGGCACCAGTCATCTCTGTCATTGGGCTGGAAGCCTCTGGAGGGCACAGGCAGTGTCTTAGTTAGCTTTGCATCCTTACATAGCCCAGGTGGGGCCCTGAGAAGATCAGGCACTGTTAACAGAGAACAGGCTGTGTTAACGTTTTCCACATACTCTGAAGTTCGAGGGAGGCATATCATAATACTTAGCTGAGCAGTGCATATTGTAACACTTTAATGACACACTTTTTTTGGTCTGGATTATAGCTTTCAGATGTGTGGGTCTGTTGGCCTTAAGACCAAATTGTTTGCAGTTCATGTCTTCAAAAGAAAAATTGACGATCTTGTCTCTTTGCTCCTTGTTTTTTAAATCTCTTAGGACACGAAACATGCTTATAAATGTACTTCTTGCTAATCACTACCATGTGACTAATCACAGGGACTTTAAATTTAGAAGAAAACGTGTCAAGTTCATGCTCTAAATTTGTTTTTAGGGAGTCACTCGAGTGTTTTTCTGAAAAAAGAAAATCACAGTTTGAATCCTCTTATTATTAATATTAGATGAGCCCTAGAGTCAACTGTTTGGATAGTGAGCACGAGGAAATAACATGAGATTCTTACAGAGGAATTACCTTACATAAAAGAAATGCCTCCAGTTTTCACGCAGAAGTATTGTATAAATCCAAACTACAACTATCATTATTTTAAGTTTTTAATTATTATTAAAAGTGGGTCTATAAAGCCAGAAAGATATATCTTCCAAGAAAACAGAATACAAATCTGGTCTTACTTGGTCCTACCTAGCAGAAAGCTATTAACTTTCTTCCCAGAATAAAATAGATTTGCAAGTGGGTGTTTAAAAAATGCATTAAAAAGGCAATGTGCATGTAATTTAAATGAGCCAAGAGCTGCTAATTATTCTGGCAAGTGTTCAGTTACTTTTGTATTTTTTTCTGCTTTAATGTAAACAAGAGAAACCTTCTTAATTGTCAGAAATACCTTTTAGTAGATGTTGTTTATTTTTTCTATTTTTGTCTTTTTTTGAACAGTTGGCATATTTAAGAACTAGACACAGAGTGTGATTACTTAGAATATTTTTTTCTAAAAAGAACGCACTATTACTTATATTTTTCAGCCTTTAAAATCAAATTAAGGTACTAATTAAGCTACTCATTTACTAGAGTGGAAAATAATTATGCAATGTGTATCTGGGGGAATAAATGGCCTCATATGCATCCAAATGAGGTAGCAGTGGGCTCAGACATACTCATGTAACATGGTACATGGAGCGCATTGCATAATAAAGGAGCCAGGTCCATCACGATAGTCTACTTGATAATTATTTTCCAGGAATGGCATTGATTTATGGGAGTGACTACACTATTCTTCACAGCTCAGGGCCTGCAGTATATGACCAAATGCTGCGGTCTTATTATTTTTATTTTTAAGGCATTTTATCATACATTTATAAAATTGAACTCAGTTAATTCACACTAAGTTTATTAGAACAGGCTTTGGCTTCCTCCAGTATGGTGGACTAAATTTTCAGTTTGATCTGGGACCAAACATACTTATGGATGTGTCACAGGATATTAGACTGAGATTCTTCCCCCTGAGTTTTGACTGATATACCAATATGATAGATGCCAAAAGAGTGTGACTATTCTGAGAATCAGCTCCCTGATTTAGTAGATCAAGGATATAAACAAGGGTTGGGGCATAGAGAGAGGAAAAAGATGTTGTGAGGAGGGTGTCTTTGGAGAAAACTACACTGTTGGTCCCTTGTTCCCCCCTATCTCCCACCCCCCACACAGAAGGAGATACTTCCTTCTTCATTTCAAGTCTAGTGAGGTGGGCTTCCATGGTACCATTTGGAGAACGTTGATGTGCATGGGCTAGGGTTTGACACTGATGTGGGAAGTCTAGAGGGCAAGAGAAGGGCTGACTAACCACTCTCATGGCAAATATGGGGAGGGATTGGCCTTGAATTGTTTTAGGTAAAGGGTGCATTTCATTATTTCAAAGGGCCTAAATCTAGGTGGGAGTTGAAAGAAAATACCAGCATGACTTTTCTTAGAACCCGCCATCTGGGAGGTGTGAGAAGATCTCAGAAGGTAGAGGCTTGTCACGTGCCACTGGTGTACAAGGACTAAGGAAGGAATCATAAATGAGTGTTCACATTAGAAATGCATCCACCTGGACTAGAAATTAAAGGAGAAAGGTGTTCAGCAATCGTAACATCTGAAGATCCTGTTAACCCCCAGATCAAAAAGACAGAGGAAAAAACTACCATGAGCAGAGCCAGCATAAACAGTAAACAAAGGATTTAGACCCTTAATGGATTCATATTTTGGAGTGATCAGATGTAGAATATCAACTGGTTATGTATGAAATGTTTAAAGAAATAACATACTCACAGAAATGAGAAAGCAAAATGAAACTATCTAAAATAAGCAGGAATATTTGAAAAAGAACCAAATAGAACTTTCAAAATGGAAAATTTTAATTGTTGAAAATTTAAAAATTAGTTAAACAGTTGATTCACAATTCAAGAGAGAATTATCAATAGATCAAAAAAATTACCCAGAATGCAGCACAGAAATAAAATAGAGTTTATCACCAACAACCCCTCTGTAAAGGAACTCATAAAGTAAACTATTAATAGTAAAATGATAAAAAATTGGGCAGTGGTGGCAAGGAGGTGGAGAACCAGTGTCCTGGGTTAGTAGGCTGGCTCTGGGTATGGATAACCCAAAGCAGACTGTAAAGGAGAATTCAGTAGTACAGCTTCATTGATTTGTACTACGTAAATGTTTGGGGAAAGAAGTAATTTTATAATTCTATGGTTCTACCTGTGATTTAGAATAAGATTTCTTCCTTAAACTGCATGTTCCTAGTAAATGTCAAGGCATAGCTGACTGAAAACTAGTACAAATTTTATAAGTGACCTTTTGTGAATTCTACTCTGGTTGGTGTAGCATTTTTCTCATCTGATCACACACTCAGCAGAGTGGAGCTCTGAGATGGAGCAGGAAAATAGCACTGCTGTCAAAGAAGCCTGATTTGATTAAAATTGGAACTGTTAAGATTTTAATCATATTCATTTCTAGTAGGGGATCCATATGGTTTTGAAGATGATACAGGACCGGACAGTGTTTTGTTCTGATATACACAAGGTCGCCATGAGCCGGAGCTGACTCTTTGGCAACTAACAACAGTAACAAGAAGAAGAAGAACAATAGGGAAAGCCTTTACAGGGGACGTTATATGACACCAGAAGCATGGGAAATGGGCTTTGGGCAAGGAAGAATTGGGGACAGGGGAGGCTGGGGTGAATAGTGCTCAAAGTCAAAGATTTAAGAACCTAATAGAGGAAATCTTTCCTTTAACCGTCTAATTCCATAAAATATGGAATCTTTCCCTAAGACACACGTTTTCCTCCTGCACAGAGGATCTGGATGAAATGATTAAGCTCTCAGTGTTTAGGAGTCCACTTGAGTTTCCCCATGGGTATAATCGACCAAGTGCAACCAGGATCTTTACAGCTCAAAGAATTCCTGCTTGGGAAATATAATTTGTTTGATGTTGCGTTGTATTTGAGATTTCTAGACTTGAGAAGCAGTTGCTTGGCAAGCTATGGCTCAGTTTAGGCGGAGATAATGTTTGATTCAAAACCTGAAAAAGCTTCTCGATGATAATCGAATTTCCTAAAGAGAGAAACATAAACCATATGGGAACAAGTGGAGAAAATGAACAGAAAGAGCTATAAATATGCAGATCAATCTTTATGGAAGTCATTGAAGTATTTTTAAAATTTCTTATATCCCTATGTGAATTCTGTCTTAGTCATCTAGTGCTGCTGTAACAGAGATGCCACAAGTGGATGGCTTTAACAAAGAGAAGTTTATTCTCTCACAGTCCTGTAGGCTACAAGTCCAAATTCAGGGCATCAGCTCCAGGAGAAGGCTCTCTCTCTCTCTGTCGGCTCTGGAGGAAGGTCCTTGTGAAGCATCATTCTTCCCTTGGTCTGGGAGAATCTCAGTGCAGGAACCTCTGGTCCAGAGGACACGCTCTGCTCCTGGCACTGCTTTCTTGGTGGTGTGAGGTTCCCATGTGTCTCTGCTAGCTTCTCTCTTTTGTATCTCACAAGAGATTGGATTAAGACACTATTTAATCTTGGAAACCTCATCAGTGTAACCTCATCACAGTGACAGAATTTACAACACATAAGGAGAGCACATCAGATTACAGTCATACAATACTGGGAATCATGACCCAGCCAAGTTGACAGATATTTTGGGGGGACACAATTCAATCCACAACAAAGTCCTTGAGTGCTGCTCAACCTGTCCCCCACATCATTAATTTACAAGCTTCCCAAAGTGCACGGTGGTGGTGATACAAAGACCTTTTGGGTTACTACTGCCTTTGCTGTCTTGGGGAATTCATCCACTCATTGATTCATGCACCAGCTTACAAGGATAAATTGTATTTCTCCATCTCTTACCCTAATGTCTTATACTCTCTGCAGACCAGGAATTTTTTTTTTTTTTTATTGTGGTGAAAATATATACAACAAAACATCTGCCAAGTCAACAATTTCTACATGTATAATTTAGTGACATTGTTCACATTCTTCATGTTGTGCAACCATTTTTGCTGCCCTGGTGGCACAGTGGTAAAGCACTTGGCTGCTAACCAAAAGGTTGGCGGTTTGAATCCACCAGCCGCTCCACAGGAGAAAGATGTGGCAGTCTGTTTCCTTAAAGATTACAGCCTTGGAAATCCTATTGGGCAGTCCTACTTTGTCCTATGGTCGCTATCGGTCAGAATCGACTACATAACAGTGGCTTGGTTTTGAGTTTTCCAAATTATTCCATCACCATTATCATAAACTCAGTGCCCAGACCAGGGATTTTTGATCTCTAAAGAAGTTTTCTGTTTGTTTAACATTCTGTTAAGTAAAATAAACAGGCTGCTTGCCTTTTTCCATCCTTCCTCCAAACCTACTTCCCTTCCCAGATTCTGTATCTTAGTAAATGGCACTCATCATCTATTAAGTTACCCTATAAACTTACATACCTTTTACTACTCCTCTGTCTTCTTCATGCCATGTCCAAACAATTCACAATTCCAAGTCCTTAATGTCTCTCAAATCCATGTCTGCTTCATCCCAACTGCCTCTGCCTGCTCCGGGCTCCCATGCATTCTTGCAAGCATGATGACCACATACTCCCTTCTGTCTCACTCTCTCTAATCTTGCTCCTCTTCAGTCTTTCCTCCACTCTGCCTCTGAAATGATTTTCATTTTGTGAAAATTGTAATAAAATTTTTCAAGTAGACTAGCACATTTTTCATTGGAAAACTTAAAAAAAAAATACAACGGTTGAATAAGAAGTGAAAGTCCCTTTTCCCCAACCCTACTCTCCTCTCCAGAGGTTGTTGTTAGTTGCCACTGAGTTGGTTCCTACTCATGGTGCCTTATGTATGACAGAGTAAGACATTGCCCAATTTTGCTCCATCTTCATGATCACTGGTATGTTTGAGCTTGTTGTTGTGGCTATTGTGTTAATCCATCTCTTTGAGGGTTTCCCTCAGTTTCGTTGGCCCTCTGCTTAATGAAACAGGATGTCCTTTTCTGGTAATCGGTCTTTTCTGATGAGGTGCCCAAAGTAAGCAAGATGAAGTCTTGCCAATCCTCGTTTTTAAGGAGTGTTCTTGTTGTATTTCTTCTAAGACTAATTTGTTCGTTCTTTTGGCATTCCATGGTATATTCAGTATTCGTTATTAGCATCACAGTCTCAAGGTACCAATTCTTCTTCTGTCTTCCTTTTTCATTGTTCAGCTTTTGCATGCATCTGAGGCAATTGAAAAGACAATCGCTTGGGTCAGGCGCACCTTACTCCTCAAAATGACATCTTTGATTTTTAAACTTTGAAGAGGTCTTTTGCAGAACTCTTTCTAGTCTGTCTTATTCTGGAAGCGCTGATGAAACCTATCTACAATGAGTGACCCTGCTGGTATTTGAAATACCAGTGGTATAGCTTCCGGCATCATAGCAACATGCAAGCTACCACAGTACGACGAGATGACAGACTGGTGGTGGTCCCCAGAGGTAATCACCATTAAAGATTTGGTGTTCCTCTTTCTAGCCTTTTCCCTAGGTATTTATGTGTACCTATAGGTTCATAAACAAAAATACAGGATTATATTTTAACATAAATGAGATCAGATTGTTCACTCAAGTTTACTTTTTCCCTTAATATATTTTAGCAAACTTTCCATATCAGTAGATATATGTCTACATAATTCTTTCAAACTGTTGCATAATTTTACATAGTATGGGTTTAATTTTCCTTTCTCCTTCTATAGACATTTAGATTGTTTTTGATTTTTGGCTATGACAAACAAAGCTGCTATAAATATCTTTATACATATATTGTATCATAATTGAGACAGTATTTGTTGGATAGATACTTCCAAGTGGAATTGCTGGGTCAAAGAGTACATGCATCTACAATTTCAGTAGATATCGTCTTTCAAAAAAACTGTCACCAATTTCCATCAATACTGTTTTCTGGAACTCTTGTACCAACACTGAATATTTGTTGTTATTGTTGTTCTTAGGTGCTGTCAAGTCAATTCAGACTCATAGAGACCCAGAACAAAGTTTTGCATGGTCCTGCGCCACCCCCACAATCATTGCTATGTTTGAGCCCATTGTTGCAGCCACTGTGTCAGTCCATCTCGTTGAGGGTCTTACTCTCTTTTGCTGACCCTCTGCTTTACCAAACGTGATGTCCTTCTTCAGAGACTGGTCCCTTCTGATAACATGTCCAAAGTACATGAGACCAAGTCTTGCCATCCTTGCTTCCAAGGAGCACTCTGGCTGTATTTCTTCTGAGACAGATTTGTTCATTCTTTTGGCAGTCCATGGTATATTCAATATTCTTTGTCAACACCATAATTCAAAAGCATCAATTCTTCTTCAGTCTTCCATACTCATTGTCCAGCTTTCCCATGCATATGTGCTATTGAAAATACCATGGCTTGGGTCAGGTGCACATTAGTCCTCAAAGTGACATCTTTGCTTTTTAACACTTTAAAGAGGTCTTTTGCAGCAGATTTGCCCAGTGCAATACATGGTTTGATTTCTTGACTGCTGCTTCCATGGGTGTTGATTGTGGATCCAAGTAAAATGAAATCCTTGACAACGTCTAACTTTTCTCCGTTTATTGTGATGTTGTTTATTGGTCCAGTTACGAGGATTTTTGTTTTCTTTATGTTGAGGTGTAATCCATACTGAAGGCTGTAGTCTTTGATCTTCATCAGTAAGTGCTTCAAGTCCTCTTTGCTTTCAGCAAGCAAGGTTGTGTCATCTGCATATTGCAGGTTACTAATGAGTCTTCCCTTTGCCATGAAGTCGACTCCGACTCAAAGCAACCCTACAGGACAGAGTAGAACTGCCCTGTAGGGTTTCCAAAGCTGTAATCTGGAGCCTTGGTGGTGCAGTGGTCAGCAGTTCTAACCCACCAACTGCTCCTTGGAAACACTATGCGGCAGTTGTACTCTGTCCTATAGGGTCACTATGAGTCAGAATCTACTCAACGTCAATCGTTTTTCTTTTTTTAAATGAGTTTTTCTCCAATCCTGATGCGCTGTTCTTCATATAGCCCAGCTTCTTTGATTATTTGCTCAGCATACAGATTGAATAAGCATGGTGACAGGATACAGGCCTGAAGTGCACCTTTCCTGATTTTAAAACCACACAGTATACCCTTCTTTTGTTGGAATGACTGCGTCTTGGTTTATGTTCAGGTTCTTCATGAGCACAGTTAAGTGTTCTGGAATTCCCACTCTTCACAATGTTATCCATAATTTGTTATGATCCACACAGTTGAATGCCTTTTCATAATCAATAAAACACAAGTAAACATCTTTCTGATATTCTCTGCTTTCAGCCAAGATCAATCTGATATCAGCAATGATATCCATCGTTCCATGTCCTCTTCTGAATCTGGCTTGAATTTCTGGCAGTTTTCCGTCGATGTACTGCTGCAACTGTTTTTGCATTATCTTCAGAAAATTTTACTGTCCTGTGATATTAGTGATATTGTTCAGTAATTTCCACATTCTGTTGGATCACTTTTCTTTGGAATGGGCACAAATATGGATCTCTTCCAGTCAGCTGGCCAGGTAGCTGTCTTCCAAATTTCTTGGCATAAATGAGTGAGCGCTGCCAGTGTTGCATCTGTTTGTTGAAACATCTCAATTGTATTCCATCAATTCCTGGAGCCTTGTTTTTCACCAGTGCCTTCAGTGCTGCTTGAATTTCTTCCTTCAGTACCATTGGTTCTTGATCATATGCTACCTCCCAAAATGGTTGAACATTGACCAATTCTTTTTGGTACAGTGACTCACTGAATATTTAACATTTGCAAATTTGATTGTAAAGAAATATCCAACTGATGCTTTTATGTGTGTTCTCTTGATCAATAGTAATAGTGAGCATCTTTTCACATGTTTAGTGTGAAATGTTTTGGTGAAATACTTTTGACTATTTCTTTTTTCTTTGCCTGTTGCTCAGTTGGGTTGTCTTTTTCTTACTGATTTGTAGGAGTTCTCACTAATATTTTCTTCCTGTCTGTTGTTTGTCTTACTTTGCTAAAGGTGACTTTATTGTGTAAAGAGTCTTTGGATGGTACAAACGATTAACATGCCCAGTGGTTAAGCAAAATGTTGGTGGTTCACATCCACCCAGATATACCTTGGAAGAAAGACCTCGTGATCTACTTTAGAAAAATCAGCCACTGAAAACCTTTTGGATCAGAGTTCTACTCTGATACACATGGGGTTGCCATTAGTTGGAATCAACTCGATGGCAACTGAATTTTGTTATATAGAAGTTTAAAATTTTTATGTAGTCAAATCTGCCAATCTAAGGCCTCTGTGTCTGATAAAGTCCTTCCTCCCCAAGATTAGGTAAAAATTATCTTGTATTTTCTTAGGTTGATTTTAGAGTTTTGTTTTTACATTTAGCTCTTTAATGTATCTGGAATTTATTTTTGTGCAGCACTGAAAGTAGAGATATAATTTTGTGTTCAAATGGTTAGCCAATTGTAGCACTGACATTTGATGTAAAATGCCAACTTTATCGTAACAAAAAATATTAATATGTGGCTGTTTCTAGACTCTGTTGGCCCCTGTTGACTATAGCACATTATTTCATCATTATTGTTCTTCTTTTTCAAATGTATTCTTATATAATCTCTTGTCTGGATGAACTTTATAAACAGCTTCTGAATTTCATAAACAGTCATGTTTGGATTTTGACTGGGACTTACAGATTCATTGGGTGACTTTATAATTTTGAGTTTTTCCATTCTGAAACATAGCATATGTGTCCATTTACTCTGACCTTCTTCAATGTACAGTTCAGAAAAATTTCATATTTTCATTTACATGGGTTTTACATATTTCTGTTAGGGTTGTCCCTAGGTAATTCATAGTTTTTGCTATTTCTGTAAATGGATATTTTTTCATTACATTTTCTAATTAGGTATTACTGGCATAATTAACTTTATTGATTTTTTGCATTGATTTTATATTCAGTCACATTACTGAACTTGGATTAATTATAGTTAATAACATATTAATAATTTTTGAGTTGATTCTATTGAATTTTCTAGCTTGACAAGTATATCATCTTTGAATAATGAGTGCTTAATTTCTTCCTTTAAGATCCTTACCATTTATTTCCTTTCCTTTTTTTTGTCTTATTGTGCTGGCTAGGATGTTGTGATAGAAATTTTCTTTTGTTTTGGTTTCTAAGTATCCATTTCTACTTCTAACAGCACTTTGATTGTTTGTTCGTTAGTTTTTCTGGAATTACCTCTCCCCCCTAGTTGGCAGTCATGAAAGAATGGTAAATTTAGGTACTCTGCTTTCCATTACGGAAGTAGAAGAGGTCCTTGGAGATTTCTTTCAGTAGCTCCTTCCTGTCAGCATCGCTGCAGAGATGAAGGGCAGGCCAGTGACCTAAGCTTAGCCAATTAAACTCACTGTCCTAGGACTTTGGCTCTTGAAGAAAGTGACCTATGTGTAAGTAAGCAAGAAAAACTGGAGTTCATTGATTCCAGGAAGCAAGTAATTTCTTATGTGTCTGAGCTAGGTTCTTCAGCCTTCTGGTTAGTTTTGTGGGCTTTCTAAAAGCTTCCCAATAAATCCTCCCTCTCTTTTTTGGATTAAGTTAGGATTGGTTTCTGTTGCTTGCAACCCAAGAACTCTTATCTGATAGTTTCTTGGTCTTGTCTTTACTTGGAATCCTTTAATATTTCTTCATCAACAATGATTTGCATGTTTTTGATAGTTGGTTTTTATCTAAAAGAAAGAAGTTTCCTTCTAGTCCTACTTCATAAAAGATTTTCTAAAAATCAGAGTAGGATTTTTATTTCAAGTGGCTGCTGTATTTTATGAAATGCATTTTTTAATATCTATTGAGACAATTCTGATATTTTCTCCTTTGTTAATGAAATTTCCTAATGCTGAATCATCCTTGCATTCCTGCAATAACCTTTACTTGTCATGATATATTTTCTTTTAATGTACTGCTGTATTTGATTTACTAATATTTGATGTAGGAATTTTACGTCTATAGTTTTGAATAATGGTAAATAATTGTATCTTTAAAAATCTATTTTATTTTATTGTTGTTGTTGAGAATATACACAGCAGAACATACACCAATCCAACAATCTCCGCCTGTACAATTCAGTGATGTTGATTACATTTTTCAAGTTGTGCAACCATTCTCACTCTCCTTTTCTGAGTTGTTCCTCCCTCATTAACTAAACTTGCTGCCTCTAAGTTTTCAATATAGTCTTTCAAGTTTCATTGGTCAATTTGATCCTATATAGATAACTCAAAGAGCAAAATGTTCAAGGAAGACGTTTTTCACTAATTAAGCTAAACTGTTGTTTGGTTCAAAGAAGACTTCAGGGGATATCTTTGGTTTAAGGTTTAATAGTTTCGGGGGTTTACCCAGCCTCAGTGGCTCCAGAAATATGGATTCCATGAGAATTTGAAATTCTGTTCTGCATTTTCTCCCTTTTAATCAGGATTCTTCTGTACAATCTTTGATCAAAACATTCAGTAGTGGTAGCCAAGCACCATCCAGTTCTTCTGGTTTCTTTTTTGTGTGTAATTTTTGTCTGATTTTGGTAATAGGGTTATGCTTACATTGTAAAATGAATTGGAAAACTTTCCACCTTTTCTATGATTGATCTGGAATTGTTTGTGTCAAATAGAAATTACTTTTTTCCTCAAAAAAATTTGTTTTCTATAACTCGTAAAACCATTTGGATCTGCCTGGTACCTTCTAAGGGATAGATTTTAAAATTCACATTTCTATTTTATTCAATGGTTATTGGTCTATTTGTGTTTTCTACCTTCTTTTGGGTCAATTATTTTATATATTTCCTTAAAACACATTCATTTAATCTTTATTTTCAAATTTATTGGTAATAATCTGTATGTAGTATTATTTTAAAAATAAAAACTCTGTCTATAGTTATGCTGCCTTTTGCTGTTTTCGACTCCCCCGCTCCCCCCCCATCTTTCTTCTTAATCTGGCAGAATAAAATTTGTCTATCATATTGGTCTCTTAAAAAATGAAGTCTATCTGATTTTTGTTTTCCATTTTATTAATTTTTATATTTGTCCTGATTAATTAATCGTTTTCTTCTGCTTTCTTTGGGCATATTTTGTTCTTGAGTTGATGAGTCTTTTTTTTTTTTTTTAATTGTGCTTTAAATGAAAGTTTACAGTTCAAGTTAATTTCTCATAAAAAATTTATACACACACTGCTATGTGACCGTAGTTGCTCTCCCCATACTGTGACAGCACACTCCTCCTTTCCACCCTGGATTTCTCATGTCTATTCAACCAGCTCCTGTCCCTTTCTGCCTTCTCATCAAGCCTCTGGACAGGAGCTGCCCATTTAGACTCAGATATCTACTTGAGGTAAGAAGCACACTCTTCATGATATCATTTTATGTCTTATAGTCCAGTCTAATCTTTGTCTGAAGAGTTGGCTTTGGGAATGGTTTTGGTTTGGGGCTAACAGAGAGTCCAGGGGCCATGTCTTCTGGGGTTCCTCCAGTTTCAGTCAGACCATTAAGCCTGGTCTTTTTACTAGAATTTAAATTCTGCACCCCACTTTTCTCCTGCTCCATCAGGGACTCTGTTGTATTCCCTGTCAGGGCGGTCATTAGTAGTAGCTGGGCACCATCTAGTTCTTCTGGTCTCAGGCTGATGCAGTCTCTGATTATGTGGCCCTTTCTGTCTCTTGGGCTAATACTTCCATTGTGATTTTGATGTTCTTCATTCTCCTTTACTCTAGGTGGGCTGGGACCAATTGATGCACCTTAGATGGCTGCTTGCGAGCTCTGAAGACCCCAGACACCACTCACCAAAGTAGGATGCAGAACATTTTCTTAATAGACTTTGTTTTGCCAGTTGACCTAGATGTCCCCTGAAAGCATGGTCCCCAGACCCCCGCCCCTGCTACTCTGTCCCTTAAAGTGTTTGGTTGTATTCAGGAAAATTCTTAGCTTTGGTTTAGTCCAGTTGTGCTGACTTCCCCTGTAGTGTGTGTTGTCCTTCATTCCCTTCACCTAAGGTAACTCTTGTCTACTAGAGTTGATGAGTCTTGGTGGGAGACAAAGCCAGCCTTCTCTATAAAAGCTGAAGATGTCACGCTCCTGTGGCTAGGACACAGACATAATCTAGGCTCCAATCATAGGTCTACTACCCAGGTTTTGAATTGAGAGTTAGCAGGGCACAGCAGGGATAGCAGTGGCATTTACAACAAGACCAAGTTCTTGGACAGCAGCAATGGGCCTGCCAGGGCTGGTCTCCAGCATCGAGTGTTGACGGGGCCATTGGTGCAGGAGGCAGCTGCTGGCACCTGGTGGCAGCAATTGCACTGTCCTCTCCAGACTGTTCTGTGGACTTTGGAGAGCATTGTTTTATGTGTAGCTCTGAGTCTAGTTCTACTGCCAGGTCAGTAAATCTGTGAGCTAACCAATGTCCTGGTAACAAATTCCTTTTCTGCTTAAGTCAGCTAAAGTTGGTTTCTATTACTTCCAACTGAGAATCTTGACTAAATACAGGCTTTCATTGTTATTTCTGTCTGTATAGTATGCAACTGCATTTTGATTTCCTCATCATCCCAGGAGATATTTAGAAGGATGTTTAAAAAAAAAATTTCCAAGTAGGTAAATATTTTGGTTCCCCCTTTGTTGTTAATTTCTCTTTTTGTTGTGAGGTGGTCAATAAGGTGGCTTGTGAGGTGGCTTGTAATATTTCTGATTTTTGGAATTTGCTGAAATTTTATCTGTGGCCTAATGTATGTCACATCTTGTTAATGATTCCAGGGCATATTTTTTATTTGTGGTTATGAAGTTTTTGCTCTGGTTATAGCCATTCATGGATTTGTCAATTTTATCATATATTTCTAAGAGTTATCAACCTTCAGGATTGATTTTATCTTTTATTAGTATAAAGTATTCTTTTTTGTTCCATTCAGTGTTTTCTAACCTTGAATTCTATTTTGTTTGATACTAATATTGCTACATTTTCTTTCTGTTAGCAGTTGTATATTTTCCATACCTCTATTTTTAAATTTTTCTTTGTAGTTTTTTTTTGTCTTCCTTTCTTCTTTCCTTTTGCCCAATGTACGAATCTCTGTCTTTCATGGGAGAGTTTAACATATTTGTATTTATTGTGATTATTTATATGGTTGATTTTTTTTCCTGCTACTTTATTTTATATTTATCATTATTTCTTGATTTTTTTTTCTTTTTGGTCTTTAGTGGGATTTATTATATTTATTAAATTTTCTTCATTCACTTTGTATTCTTTTATTAGTGTCTTTTACTAATCATTATCCATATACTTAAACTTAAAAATTGCCAACAACCCCTAGAGCCACATGTGCAATAGAAATTTCCATGATAATGGAAATATTCTATATCTCTAGCACCATCTAGTACAGTAACCACTAGCTACATGTGGCTGTTGAGTACTTGAAATGTGACTAGTGTGACTGTGGAACTGAAGTTTTAATTTTGTTTAATTTTAATTAACGTAAATTTAAATAGACACATGTAACTCTTGACTACCATATTGGACAGCACAGGGCTGGAGTTAATCTGTTTTTATTTCTTCTTTTCCAGATACAATGCTACTTACCTTAGGATGCTTTTCATATTTATCCTCCTCATTCCACACCACCATCTGCCATATTGTAATCATCTGGGATTTTAGTTCCAATTTTTTTCTTGCATTCTGCGTTAGCAATTATTAGAAATAACTCAGGGTCTAACGCTTTGTTAGATACTTAGTGCTCAGTCAATAGTTTATGTGACATCTTAGTTTAAAGGGGTTGTATTTGAATATAAATTTTATGAATTTTTTTTTCTTTATTTTTCCTGGATCATTTAATCTCTGGTTGGAAACTATTTTCATAGCAACAGATTATCACAAAAGAAAGAGGATGGTTTGGTCTTTACTTTGAACAATCAGAATGAGAAGAATTCTGAAGAGAAAACTTGTAATTATAAAATTATAAATAAAATGAATGAATTAAGCAGAAGGGAAACAGTTAGTACAGAGAAGGATAACTCATTTCTAACAGTGTTAATAGTATTATGGTACTTGAAGATAACTAGCTAGCCGATCCCGAGGCTCAAACATCAGTAATGTGATAAAGTTCAGAAGCTGAAGGCAAAAGCACGAGGTCAGTCCCTGGGGTCCTTGGTGGCTTCAAAGCAGTGCCCTCTAATTCATTAGCGAGGGAAGTGATACCGAACCTAAGTTCTTTAATGATTTGCAATATCATGAAGTCTCCATTAAGCCTGTATTTGAGAGTTACCTGAAGTGACTTTCTCTTTAATTTGCAAAAAGAGTTCAATATCCAAATTGTGGCAAGCTGAATCTGGCCCAGAAAGAGGGGAGAAAATAATCTGGCACAAAACAAGCGACCCTTTGGAGAGCATAAAGAGAGTTCAGGACAATCTCCAGTGGCTGAAATTCTGGAGATATTTCTTTCGCTCTGGCTTTATGTGGCAAGATATTTACAAATAGGCTAACTGGATGTTGCAGTCAACTGTACTGTCTTGTCCTTGAACATGTTCACCTCTTCTTGAAGGTGAGAATTTTTGGTTGGAAGAAAGAACTGCTAGATGGGTATGACCACACCTGAAGCTCAAAACTGAGCCGGTGCTGGGGATGCAGAGATTCAGAAGAGGACTCAATGTGATATAGGACAAGACATAAGGTGCAGCCAGTCCCAGGGTCCCTGGGCCTCAGTGTCTCCACCTGTGAAATAAGGAGATCAGGTTAGTTAGAATGACCATCTCTAAGGAACTTTGAGCTCAGCAACTCCACAATTCTAAATAAAAACCTAAGCTATTATTATTATTCTCTATACTTCTAGTTGGATGAGATGACTGGGTGGTGTACTCGACTACTAACCTAAAGGTCAGTTGTTCTTATTCTCATTATTCTTTGTGTAAACTATAAAACCAAAACAAACCAAATCTGTTGCTTTCGAGTTAATTCCGACTCATAGAGACTGTATAGGACAGAGTAAAACTGCCCAATGGTGTCCAAGGAGCAGCTGGTGGATTTGAATTGCCGACCTTTTTCTTAGCAGCTGAGCTCTTAGCCAGTGTACCACAAGGGCTCTGTGTAAACTATAGTTCTTTATATATTCTGGATACTAGTCCTTTGCTGGTTATACTTGTTGCAAACATCTCCTTCTACTCTGTAGCTTAGCTTTTCTTTTTTTTTTGTTGTTGTTGCCTTTTGATGAACAGAAGTTCTTCTTTCATATAGTATAACTTATCAATCCTTAGTGTTTAAACTTTTTATGTCTTGTTTAAGGAGTACTTTTCTACCTCGAGGTGATAAATATATTCTCCTTTGTTATTTTGAAATGTTTTATGATTTTTTTCAAATCATATTTAGGTCTTTAATCAGTCTGGAATTGATTTTTATGTATGATTTGATACAGCAGTGCAATTTAATTTTTTTCATTTGATTACCTAACTGTCCCAATACTATTTATTGAAGGCTTATTTGTCTTTTCCTAGCGTATCTGCCATGCTACCTCACTTAAACATACATTGTCCATATATGGGTGTATCCTTTTCTGGGCTCTCTCATCTGTTCTGTTTTTCTATCTTGCTTTTCTTTTGAATATACAAGACACTATTCTTATTAGTTTATAAAGTCAGTGTTTATTTAGTTTTATCCACATATTTACCACTTCATTTGTTGATCATTTATTTTTGCATCTTGGATCTTCCATGTCAGATCAGTTTTGTTTTGCATCCAATATATCCTTTAGAATTTCCCTTAGTGAGGGTCTCTGAGGCAGTTCCTCAGGATATTTTTGCTTGAAAGTATTTTCATTTTGTCTCCTCTTTTGAAAGATATTTTCACAGTGTATATACTTCTAGGTTATCAGTTATTTTTTCTCAGCCCCTTGAAATTATTATTCTACAGTGTTCTGGTTTTCATTGTTGCTGTCTTTGTCCTTACTTTGAAGGTTATCTGTCTTTTCCCTCTGGCTGCTTTTAAGATATTTTCTTTGTCTTTGTTATGCTACAGTTTCTTTGTATTAAAAAAACTTGGGATTCATTGGGCTTCTTCTACCGGTGGGGCGGTATTCCATTATTTCTGAAAAATATCTCAGTCATCATTAATCCAAATATTCCCCCTTTTATATTCACTTTCTCTGTTTTCCTTTGGAACTCTGATTTGACATCTGTTTTGGTTTCATAATTTCTTTTTTTTGAATTGTACTTTAGATGAAGTTTTACAGAATAAATAGTTTCTCATTAAACAGTTAATACACATATTGTTTTATGACAGTGGTCTCATAATTTCTGTTACTATCTCTCTGTGTTTTCTACCCATTTCACACTTTAGTTTTGTCTAATCTGTGTATGGTTTTTAATTTTTTTATTTTGTAGTTCTAGAAGTTATATTTGTGTTTTGTTTTCCCTAACCTGCTTCATCATAGCATTGGAACATGCCAAAACCAAAACCAGTGTCAACTACAACATCCTGGCCATGTGGTGTAGGTATAAGAAAATCACCACACAAAATATAATTAATAAGTATCTAGTAAATTAAATAAAATAGACTGGCTTGGATGTGGAGCACCCTTATTTCAGTATTAAAAAAAACAAAACAAACCAAACCCATTGCCATCAAGTCAATTCCGACTCATAGCGACCCTATAGAACAGAGTAGACCTGCCCCATAGAGTTTCCAAGGAGCAGCTGGTGGATTTGAACCGCCGACCTTTTGGTTAGCAGCCATAGTTCTTAACCACTCTGCCACCAGGGTTCATGTGAATTATGTATGGAGATAATAAAATGGTCTGAGAAAAGTTTCGTGTGACTTGTATGTAAATAGGATTTGGAACCCTTGTACTATCCAGAAAATGGGAATCATTATTCAGAAAACAGGAGAAAAAAGAAACGATTGAATTATTATTGTTAACCTTGTGCATTAATCTTCACAAGCAGAGCTAAGTAAAATTTTGCAGGATTATTGTCATGAATGAGAATTAGAGGAATTCTTCTAGGATATAATTAAGCATGTGGTAAATGCAAATTGCATCATTTGAAGTCACCCATGGGTAGCTTAAATTTAGCATGCCAATTTTTCAAAATATTATATTCTCATACAAGGACCCCAGACTAAACACTATCATTTTCGCAAGCAGCCTGTCTTTTCATTTCTGCTCCCTGCCAGGTCTTTTGTGTTTTAAAATGCCTTTGCTTTCACGTGAGACATCCGCAGCAGCCACGTGGCTGCGGGGTGGAATCGCTGCGGCTACGCTGTCGTAGTTTTGCATTTTACACTCTTCACCAGACACAAAGCAACCTGTTATTTGCACAGCACGTCTAACTTTTTCACAACATGTTTATATCTTTTATGCTTATAGCTCTGTCAAGTAGGAAGTATGGTTTTTTCCACCCACCTTTTACAGACGGGAGCAATGAGCCACAGAGAGGCGAAATGGTGAGATAGAGGCAGAAGCTTTCCCCCATTAGACCACACTGCTTTCCTGTCCTGAGTGACATTATGTGGGCACACAGTTCTTCTGGAACAAGCATGGAGTGAGGCCAACTAGAGATGCTTGATATACCTGTCTGATTACTCACACTGTTGGGTGGGTGAAGGGCTGCAGGAAAACTGGTTTGTTCAGAGAAAGCTTACTTATGAGTTCACACTGCTGGCATGTTTTATCTACTCTGTCCTTTAAACGCAGCAGATGAGCCAGTTTTCATAATGACTTCACACCGTGACACTAAGAGTAAGTCCCTTTTGTCCCTAAACCCCAGGGGTGAACTGGGCTGAGCCACCTATGAACCTCAAGGATTTTTGCTCCTCAAGACTAAGGCTTCTTTATTCTAGGTCAATACCATAATTTTGTTCTCCAGGATATTGCCAATTTGATGGGGAGATAGGCAAAGAAAGATGAACCCAAGGAAGAAAGGAAATCATTTTCCCTAAAGCCTAGTGCTGATGATCTAATCTTTGCTGTCCAGTATGGTGCACATGTGGCTATTTAAATTTGAATTAATTATAAAATTTAAAAAAATTAGTTACTCAATTGACTAGCCACATTTTAAGTGCCTGATAGCCACATGGAGCTGTGGTAGCACAGTAGTTAAGAGCTATGGCTGCTAACCAAAGGGTCAGCAGTTCGAATCCACCAGCCACTCCTTGGAAACCCTACGCGGCAGTTCTGCTCTGTCCTATAGGGTTGCTATGAGTTGGAATTGACTCAACAGCAACGGATTTGGTTTCTTTATTTTTGTTTTTTTAAATAGCCACATATGACTAGAGGCTACCATATTGGATAGTACAGAAATAGAACATTTCCATCATTGCAGACAATTCTATTGGACAGCACTGGTTAAGCCATTGCCTCCATACGTCCTTTTCCTCGGACCGCATCCTGGTTCTACTAGGCCTTCCTGGCTTGGTGCCCCATCCCAGGTCTATCACTTTATCTCTTACTTCCCTGAGAAGCAACTTTAGTGTGCTTGATGGTTCAGGACCATGGACAACGGCACTCAAGGCCATCCCTCCCCTCAAATAGTTTCGGTCATGCTGCACGCAGGTGAGAAGCCAAGAGTGGGAGGCTGAAGTAAGGAATCCAAGGCAGCAAGCCATGTTGGCACAAGAGTCTTTGACCTATACTGAAAATTTCACCCTATAATCCCATAGCCTGATGGTAATGGCTTTGACTTCTACTCAAGCCAGCTCTTCTCTTCTGGGAGAAGTAAGGAGAAGGGAGCCATGAGCTGCTATTTACAATGTGCATCATGCATATTGATATAGGGCAGTGAGGTAGGAGAGAAGCTTAGAAAGAGTCAAGCAGGATTAAATTCTGGTACAGTCACAAGAAAGTTACTTAATCTCTCTGACTCTCAGTTTTCCAATCTATAAAATGGCTATAGTAACACTAATTTTATTAAATGATAAAATGCATGTAAATCACCGGGCATAACATACTAGTACATAGTACGCATTCAATAAATATTATTTCTGTTTCCCTTCTAGGTAAACTGAACTTCGTACTCTCTAATGTGGCCTGCCCCAATTTATAGTACAGACTGTCCAGGTGGTAGTGTCTCAATTTAGGGACAGAGGGTGGCTTGGTAAACTAAAATTCTTTTTGGTCTGTCCCCAAGCACAGTCTAGTGTTGTTGTTGTTGTTAGGTGCCATCGAGTTGCTTCCGACTCATAGTGACCTTAAGTACTACTGAACGAAACACTGCCCGGTCCTGTGCCATGCTCGCCATGCCCACAATCGTTGTTACGCTTGAGCCCATTGTTGCAGCCACTGTGTCAATCCATCTCACTGAGGATCTAGCAGAGGCATGTAAATCAAGAGTCAGGAAAAGTTTGGGGGTTTCTCAAAGATCTGTGAACAGAATTCTAAATAGTGATCGGAAGCTAGACTATCACAGCAGATCCTTCTCCACTTCCTCTTCTTTATTTTACTTCTCCATCCTTGTTTTCTTTTTCTTCCCAATTCATTCCCTTTCCTTATTTCTCTTCTTTTTCTTCTTCCTTCATCCTTTTCTTCTTTCTTATACCTCTTTCTTCTGCTGTGACTGTGAGAATCACAGTATATAGAGAATCACAGTCTTGTTATTCACTGGAGCTTAGTTAGTTTTGTCAATGCAGTGTTTTTCAAACTGTATGTGCCGGGCTATTTGAGGATTTAGGTGGTCGTGTCATTTCCCCAAGATGTATCTTTTACATAAGGATCTGCTGGTTTAAACTCATCAAGTCAAGATCAGCTTGAAATTATGCTTTGATCCTTAACGGATATATATTTATTAAATATCGCATTTCCAGCTAATTGTAAGTGATAATACTTAGAGATGCCTGCTAGTTCAGAACATTTGCTTCCCTCAACCTTTGTAATATTGTAATGGTGATCTATGTATAAAATTCAGGATGGATCTACGTTCTAATAAAGTTTCAAATAACGGAAAAACACCCTGTTACAGCAGAACTATTTTTTTTTTAAATGATGGTGTTGGGGACATGAAAAATTGTTTCATCATAATAGATGTTGCTGTATTAAAGTTGTTATAATTCAAAAGCCATAAAATATGCATAGTAACATGGAAGCATGGAAGATCTGGATTCAAATCCCCATCCTATCCTTTACCAGCAGCACAGTGCTGGACAAGTTGCTCAACTTTTCTAAGCCTCAGCGTTCTCATGTGTAAAATGGGGATGGTACCAACCTTGCGTAGCTGTTGTAATGATTAGAGATAATATGCAATGCTTCATACAAAAATGATAGACTGAATTTCTTGTTACTTATATTTCCTCTTCTCCAGGAAAGATTTAGGGAACGTAGTGTTATAGTAATAATAATAATGAGTGTTACTAGGGAATCCTATTAAATATAAACCCTCATCATATAATCTTGATTTAATTCTTTGCCCTGAACATAGTTATTTTAAGCACATAAATAGAAGACGAAATGATTCTGAAATGTATTACTTGCAAAACTAAAAAGAAATGGAATATGTCAAACTACTGATTTGAAAAAATAAATAGTTATACAATTTCACAACTGAGAAAACGACTTTCCTTTCATATGGCATTGAAAGCCTGGATTTTCTTACAGGATGCATAACTTACTGTCTCATTTTAATCTAGTATAAATGTGCCCTCTAGAGAATGAATTTTAATTTGCTTTGTTTTGACTTAACATGTTACTTGTTAAAATAACTAGCAGTAAATCCTGGGCTTTGATATGAGAGGAGAAAGAAACATAGCTTGGTTCTTTTTTGTTTAGTTATTTTGACAATAACTTATTGTTAAAGGAAAACAAACAGAAAACTCCCCTAAGAAGTCTTTCTACTTTCTGCTTTGCATTTATGCCAACAAGCAGAAATAAAATATATTTCACTTTGATTTTTTTTAAACATTTAAAAAAATTATTTATTTTGATATTATTGAGAAT
The DNA here is from genome assembly GCF_000243295.1 of Trichechus manatus latirostris. Taxonomy (NCBI): domain Eukaryota; kingdom Metazoa; phylum Chordata; class Mammalia; order Sirenia; family Trichechidae; genus Trichechus; species Trichechus manatus. The sequence goes on along the minus strand of NW_004444033.1, from coordinate 2,314,244 downwards.
ATACACACCAAAACATACACCAGTTCAGCAGTTCATACATGTATCATTTAGTAACATTGATTACAGTCTTTGAGTTGTGCAACCCCCCTTTTCTGAGTTGTTACTCCCCCATTAATATAAATTCATTGCCCCCTAAGGGTCCTATCTAATCTTTCAAGTTGCTGTGGTCAATTTGATCCCATATAGATAGTTCTTAAAAGAGCATAATGCTCAAGGTAGACATCCTTTACTAGTTAAGCTAAACTGTTATTTGGTTTTAAGAAGACGTCAGGGGATATTTTTTGGTTTAAGTTTTAAAGGATTATCTCAGGGCAATAGTTTCAGGGGTTCATCCAAACTTCATGGCTCCAAGAAATATGGATTCCATGAGCATTTGAAATTCTGTTCTGAATTTTTCCCCTTTTGATCAGGATTCTTCTATAGAATCTTTGATCAAAATGTTCAGTAATGGTAGCTGGACACCATCCAGTTCTTCTGGTCTCATGACAAGGGAGGCAGTTGTTCATGGAGGCAGTTAGCCACACATTCCATATCCTCTTGCCATTCGTGATGCTAAGTCTTCCAATGTTGCTCCAGGCAAATAGAGACCAATTGTTGTGCCTTGGATGGCCACTTGCAAGCTTTTAAGACCCCAAGCACTGCACAAGGAATTAAGAGGTAGAATAGAGGCACTGAACATGTTATTAGGCCAGTTAACTGGGATGCCCCATGAAACCACAACCCTAAATCTCCAAACCAAAAAACCAAATCCCATGAGGATTTTGTTTGTATATAAGCAGCCTCAGCAGCAACTCTTTTTGTGTGTGTGTGTCACTGTTGTAAATATGTCTATCACACAACTTCTGCCAATTCAACTTTTTACAGGTGTACAACTTATTGACAGCAATTACAGTAATTGGCTGTGCAACCGTATCCTTAATCAGTGCCATATTTCCATCACTGTTCACCTCCCCTTGCCCCCTCCCTCCCACCTCTGGTAACCATGAATAAACTTTCTTCTCTATACATTTGTCTGTTCTTATCTTTTTCTATGAGTGAGGTCATACAGTATTTGTCCTTTTGTTATTGACTTACTTCACGCAGCATAGTGTGTCATCCAGCTCTATCCATATTGTAGCATGTATTAAGGCTTCATTTCTCCTACTACCAACAAGCAAAACAAAACAACAAAACTAAACCTGTTGCCATCGAGTCACTTCTGACTCATAGTGACCCTATAGGACAGAGTAGAACGGCCCCATCGGATTTCCAAGGAGTGACTGATGGGTTCAAACTGCTCATCTTTTGGTTAGCACTCGTAGCTCTTAACCACTGGGCCACAAGGCTCCACTTTTCTCCTACTGGCCGAGTATTATCCCATTCTTTGTATGTACCACAGTTTGTTGCTCCATTCATCTGTGGATGTGCATTTAGGTTGTTCCCACCCGTTGACTGTTATGAACAGTGCTGCAATGAAAACTGGTGTAAAAGTCTCTGTTCGAGTCTTTGATTTCAAGTCTTTTGGGTAGATACCTAAGAGTGGAATTGCTGGGTCATATGGTAGTTCTATTGTTAGTTCTTGAAGATTCACTTTGATTTTTACTTGTTACTGCATTTGTTTCTTTTGTGAATGTGGGAAATGTTGAGATTTCAGAAATCTCTACTCTCCTGTGCGCTAACATATCTACACAGAAAAATAGAATGTATTATATTAAAAGCACTGCTTACTTTTCTAATGATCTCATCTTTCTACACTAGGAAAGTGAAATTTTCCTTCCTCTTTCACTGCATCTACCTTCAATATCAGGCTACAAATACATTTTTGCTGTCCTTTGAACAAGAGCAAGCCCTAAGTATTTGTTTAGCGAGGAAGCACAGTTTCCCTCTGATTTATTCCAGACTATTTCAATTACAGGCAAATTTGTTCATAACGGAAACTATGGCTGCCCTTTCCGTAGAGGTATGATGAGTCTTCTGTTTCTAAAGTAGTACATCCCACAGCAGCACGTGGTGGTGATTAAAAAAATGAAATGCAAGGGAAATTTTGAGAATCATACATTTTACTTTAGTAAGTTAAAAATAACAATGTTCTTTCACACAGATTCATTAGGAAAGAAGTCATCTATCTTTTTGTGTAACAGATTCTCAAACCCTTAATAAAGCCAATTGCCCAGACGTATTAATGGGCTTTCAGTGTGAGCTGGTCATTGGGGGAACAAGGACATCCATCAGGTTAGTTCACCCTGCCTGGCCTTGTTGAGATGGATGATGGGAACAAAACCAACAGATAACTGCAGTGTAGCAAACGAGCTGTGGGTATTGAAATGTGCTAGGAGGACAGCTGAGATGGTTATCAGTGTCAAGGATGCATTTTTAGTTAAAAGAAAAATAATAAAATGAACTACCACTCAGGCTAAGTGAGAACTTTTCCAGACTCTGAAAAATACTTCCATTCTTGCCAGATCACATCCCTTTCCCCCTGGCAGAATTTTGTGTTCTATCACTTTATTTCTTCCTAACTTTACCCCCCATGTATTTATTTTAATTAATACGCTGTTGCGATTTTTTTCTGTCTTTAGGCTCTGTATAAATGGAATCATACTACAGGTATGCATCTGTGACTTGCTCCTTTGCCTCCATGTTGGATTTTTGAGGTTTGTCCTTGTGGATCCATGCTGCTTCAAGACGTTCATTTTTCCTACCGCGTATTCCACTATATGAACACACTGCCACTTAGGTTTCCATTCTACTATTGATCACAGTTGGTGGTGTTTCCTGTTTCTTTAATATTACAAACAACGTGGCTGTAAATATTCTTCCACACGTCTCCTCTTCTACATGTGTTTCTCTAGAACATTTATCTAATAACAGGAATTCTGGGTCCAACAATATATGCTTTCCAATAAGTATGTTCCAAGTTGGTTGTGATAATTGTGACAACTTACGTTCCCACTAGTTGTGTATGAGAGATTCTGTTGCTCCACATCCTTGCCAACACTGATTTCTCTGCTACATTTGTAACGTGACTGTAGTCTTTAGAGCTGTAATGAAAACCAGTTGCCACTGAGTCGTTTCCGACTCATAGTGACCCCATGTGTGTCAGAGTAGAACAATGCTCTGCTGGGTTTTCAATGGTTATTTATCAGAAGTAGATTGCCAAGCCTTTTTTCTGAGCACATCTGGGTGGACTCGAACTGCCAACCCTTCGGTTAGCAGCCGAGCATGTTACAATGTTTGCATGGCAATTATAAGACATATAAGATGAAACAATTTCATGCTCCATACCCTGTCTTATCCTAGCATTGTATTGGGCTTCTAATTTAGAGCAGACCATTGGGATGATGTGACGAGCCTCTGCCTTCCCGATGATTACAGGTATTCCCCAAATGACTTCTCACTGGCAAGAATCCTGAATGTCTAACTAGCCTTTTCCTCTTCCTCTCCTCAGGGCACAGAACACTGTCTCTTGGAGCCCTAGTTTGTTCCTGGCGTTCTAGTTCAAATAAGACAGTTGGCTCAGAACAATAAACCTTCTTGCACTAGATTTTTGGCAAAGCCTCTGCCTGCTAAACTCACCACCCAATCAGACCCCCATCCTCCAGAGAGGCCCTTGGCACAGAATGATAAGCACTGCTGGTGATTCTGCTGTGCACCCAATCCCTGAGTTGAAAATAACTGGTTTAGGGAATTAAATTCAATTTCTTTCTACCCCTCATGGACCATGCAGCAGTCTAACAATGACACCAGGCCAAGCTCACCTAAGTTAAACCAGGTTTGTTTTTATTCCCTACACCAAAAAAAAAGAAAAAAAAAACCCCAAACCTGTTGCCATTGAGTCGATTCCAACTCATAGCAATCCTATAGGACAGAGTAGAACTGCCCCATAGGGTTTCTAAGGAGTAGCTGCTGGATTCAAACCGCCGACCTTTCGGTTAGCAGCCGAACTCTTAACCACTGCACCACCCCAGGAATATTAAAAATCCTCTTTATCATGAAAATGTTCAAACATATGCAAAAATAAAGGGAACAGAATAGTAAACCCCTAGTATCTGTCATTCACCTGCAACAATTATCAACACACGTCCAGACTTATTTCATCCATATCCCTAACCTCTTCCACCTCTACCCTCTTCCCCACTGGATTATTTTAGAGCAAACCCCAGATACCATATCACTTCATTTGTAAGTAATTCAGTATTTATCCCTAAAAGATAAGAAATTCTTTTTTAACCATAATACTACTTTAATACCTCTGATTTATTGTTGTCATTGTTAGCTACTGCCCAGTCCTCCCCTGACCCTGGGTGACCCCATGCACAATGGAATGAAGTGCTGCCCAGTCCTGCACCATCCCATGACTGGTTGCGGATCAGACCATTGTGATCCAGAGGGTTTTCACTGGCTGATTTTCCGAAGTCACCAAGCCTTTTTTCCTAGTTTGTCTTAGTCTGGGAGCTCTGTTGAAACCTGTTCAGCATCATAGCAACACACAATCCTCCAATAATTATCAATAATTTCAGGAAACAATTTGAAGTGTTCTTGGAAAATAACTTGAGCCCCTGTAAAATTATTAGTGGAGGTTTTAATTGCTTTTCCTAAAAGGCATTACCTATCCTATTCACATGGTATGAAATCATCCAGCAATTCATCTTAATCTCTTGGCATGTGCTATTGAAAGAAGTTTAAGGCTCATTTACAAACTGATCTTTCTATGCAGTCACTTTCTTTATATTAGCATTAAATAAGATCAATTTCAGCACTAATTTCTGGGGGAAGAAACTATATTGTTGACACATCTCGACCAGTGAAGGTGTACAATATCTACCCCTTTGTTTTCCATATTTATGAAGCCAATTCTCCATCCACAAAAAAATTCCCTTCATCTCTATTTTAAAAATTGAAAAATAAACTATTATTATCAAAAGAGGTCTTAATCGAGTTTACTGAGGTTCATTTACAGACAATAAAATTCACCTGCTTTGAGTGGAGAATTCAATAAATTTTGGAAAAATGTATGCAATCATGTAACAGCCACCAAAATCAAGATATAGAACAGTTACATCATCCCAAAATATTCCTGCATGACTCTTTCAGTAAATATTCCATCTTCTGGCCCATGGTAGCCACTAATCTATCACTATAGTCTTGCCTTTTCTCAAATTTCATATAAATGGAATCTTTTTTGTCTGGCTTTTTGCACTTAGCGCAATTTTTTTTTTGATGATCCTTGCCTGTATCTGTAGTTATTGCCTAGTATTATTCCATCTCATATGAATATTCCAGAATGTATTTATCCATTCATGGGTTTGTGGATATTTGGGTTGTTTCCAATTTTTGGCTATTATGAATAAAACTTCTATGAACATTTGAGTATAAAATCTATGTTTTAATTTCTTTTGGGTAAATACCTAAGAGAGGAATTGCTGGGTTGTATAGTAAGTATGGTAAGTAAATATCACCATCAAGTCATTCTGACTCAGGATCAGGATGGTTGATCTTTCAGAAGCAAATCACCAAGCTTTTCTTCTGAGGCTCCTCTGGATGGATTCGAACTGGAAATTTTCGATTCCTAGCTGAAAGGTTGGCAGTTCGAACCCTACCTGAGGTGCCCTGGAAGGCAAGCCTGGTGATATGTTTCCAAAAGGTCACAGCCTTGAAGACCCTATGGAGCACAGTTCTACTCTGACACACGTGTGCCATGAGTTGGAATTGACAATAACAACATGGTAAGTATGTTTAACTTTGTAAGAAACTGCCAGACTGGTTTCCATAATGGCTGAGCCAATTTACATCCCCACCAGAAAAATATGAAAGTTCCGGTTGCTTCATGTCTTAGTCATCTAGTGCTGCTACAACAGAAATACCACAAGTGGATGGCTTTAACAAAGAGAAATTTATTTCCTCACAGTCAAAGTAGGCTGAAAGTCCAAATTCAGGGTGTCAGCTCCAGGGGAAGGCTTTCACTCTCTGTCGGCCCTCTCATCGATGTTCCCCTGGACTAGGAGCTTCTCTGTGCAGGGACCCCGTTCCAAAGGACGTGCTGTGCTCCCGGCACTGCTTTCTTGATGGTATGAGGTCCCCAACTCTCTGCTTGCTTCCCTTTCCTTTTATCTCTTGAGAGATAAAAGGTGGTGCAGACCACACCCCAGGGAAACTCCCTTTACATTGGATCAGGGATGTGACCTGGGTAAGGGTGGTGTTACAATCCCACCCTAATCCTCTTTAACATAAAATTACAATCACAAAATGGAGGCCAAACACACAATTCTGGGACTCATGGCCCAGCCAAATTGATACACACATTTCTGGGGGGACATAATTCAATCCGTGACACTTCACATCCTCTATAACTGTCAATATTTAATTTTAGCCATTCTGGGTAATGCGTAGTGATATATCATGATTTTCCTAATGACAAATAATACCACACTGCCTTGATTACTGTAACTTTATAGTCAAATGTGTCAATTTTTACAAAAAGATTTTGCTAGGGTTTTATTGGTATTGCACTGACTATTTTGAGGGAAGAAACTAGACTTCTGATTCATGAACATGGTATTTCTTCATTTTTTAGGTTTTCTTTAATTTCAGCAATGTTTTGCAATTTCCAATGTACAGGACTTTCACTTTTTTAAAGTATACATATTGCAAGGCTCTAGAGACAATGCATGGAGCCCTGGTGGTACCAGTGGTTAAGTGTTTGGCTGCTAAGCAAAAGGTTGGCAGTTTGAATCCACCAGTGGCTCCTTGGAAGCCATATGGGGCAGTTCTACTCTGTCTTATAGGGTTGCTATGAGTCAGAATCAACTTGACAACAATGGGTTTTTTTAGAGACAAAGCATAGGTCAAAAAACACAGTCTAGAATCAGAATGTTACTGGACTTCTAATTGCAATACAGGAAGCTAGAATTCATTGGGGCAATATCTTCAAAATTCCAAAAGAAAATGATTTTCCATCTAGAATTTTAAGTTCAGCCATGCTATTAACCAAATATGAACATAGGGTAAAGTTATTTCCAGACTTTCAAGGTCTGCAGAAATTTAGCTCAACGAACTGCTTCCCAGGAAGCTAGTGGAGAAGGTGCTCCACAAAATGAGAGAGTAAACCAAGAAGGAGGAAGATATGGGATTCAGGAATTGAGCTCCATCCCAGGAGAGAGGTGAAGGAAATCTTCACGGTGAAGGGGAAGGAAGATCCCAGGATGCAACAGTCCAGCAGATGCAGGGAACAATGGGAGCAGGTTGGAGCAGCCATTCTGAGGGCTGTCATCATCAGCTGACTCCTGCAATTCTCCTAAATGACTGGGTGAGTCCAAATTTTATATCTGCGTTTGGCAGATCTTGACTAAGTGCCAGTGAGCCTCCAGCCTTCCTTAATGAGACAAGATGGGACGTCTTCCCAGAAGTTTATAAGGGCAAGTGCCAAATTTGGATGTATGTGAATGTTACTCAATCATTTATTTAACAAATTATTATTAACGGCATACAGACAAGTTGCAGGATGACATCAAGGACATCATACACGAAGAAAACAAAAAGACAGGAAAGAAAGAAAACATCAAAATGATGTCAGAAGAGACTCTGAAATGTGCTCTTGAAGTAGCTAAAGCAAATGGAAGAAATGACGTAAAAAAGCTGAATAGAAGATTTCAAAGGGCAGCTCAAGAAGACAAAATAAAGTATTATAATGACATGTGAAAGACCTGGAGTTAGAAAACCAGTTCAGCATTTCTCAACCTGAAAGAACTGAAGAAAAAATTCAAGCCTTGAGTACTGAAGGATTCTATTGGCAAAATACTGAACGATGCAGAAAGCATCAAAAGAAGATGGAAAGAATACAGAGTCACTGCACCAAAAAGAATTGGTCAACATTCAACCATTTCAGGAGATACTGATGATCAAAATCTGTTGGTACGGCAGGAAGAAGTCCAAGCTGCACTGAAGGCATTGTTGAAAAACAAGGCTCCAGGAATTGACGGAATACCAATTGAAATGTTTCAACAAGCAAATGCAGTGCTGGAAGTGCTCACTCATCTGTGCCAAGAAATTTGGAAGAGATCCATGTTTGTGCCCATTCCAAAGAAAAGTGATCCAACAGAATATGGAACTTATTGAACACTATCATCAGTATCACAGGCAAGTAAAATTCTGCTGAAGATCATTAAAAAATGGTTTCAACAGTACTTCGACAGGGAACTGCCAAAATTTCAAGCTGGATTCAGAAAAGGACGTGGAGTGAGAGTATCATTGCTGATGTCAGATGGAACTTGGCTGAAAGCAGAGAATACCAGAAAGATGTTTGCCTCTGTTTTATTGACTATACAAAGGCATTTGACTGTGTGGATCATAACCAATTATGAATAACATTGGGAAGATTGGGAATTCCAGAACACTTCATTGTGCTCATGAGGAACCTGTACACAGACCAAGAGACAGTCATTCAAACAGAACAAGAGGTTACTGCATGGTTTCTGTTCAGGAAAGCTGTGCATCAGGGTTGTATCCTTTCACCATACTTATTCATTCTGTATGCTGAACAAATAATCTGGACTGAACTACATGAAGAAGCATTGGAGGATTGGAGGGGGAGACCCATTAACAACCTGTGATATGGAGATAACACAACATTGCTTGCTGAAAGTGAATAGAACTTGAAGCACTTACTGATGAAGATCAAAGACCATAGCTTTCAGTATGGATTACATCTCAACATAAAGGAAACAGAAATCCTCACAACTGGACCAATAAGCAACATCATGATAAATGGAGAAAATATTGAAGTTGTCAAGCATTTCATTTTACTTGGATCCACAATCAACGCCCATGGAAGCAGTAGTCAAGAAATCAAAGGATTTCACTGGGCTAATCTGCTACAAAAGAAGTCTTTAAAGTGTTAAAAAGCAAAGATGTCACTTTGAGGACTAAGGTGCACCTGACCTAAGCCGTGGTATTTTCAATCGCCTCAGATACACGAGGAAGCTGGATAATGAAGAAGGAAGACCTAAGAAGAATTGATGCTTTTGAATTATGGTGTAGGCAAAGAATATTGAATATACCATGAACTGCCAGGAGAATGAACAAATCTGTCTTGGAAGAAGTACAACCAGAATGTGCTTTGGAAGTGAGGATGGCAAGACTTTGTCTCACATTCTTTGGACATGTTATCAGGAGGGATCAGTCCCTGGAGAAGGACATCATATTTAGTAAAGTAGGGAATCAGTGGAAAAGAGGGAGCCCCTCAACAAAATGGATTGACACAGTGGCTGCAACAATGGATTCAAACATAGCAGTGATATGAGGATGGTGCGTAGAATGTCCATAGAATCACTATGAGTTGGAACTGACTTGACGACATCTAACAACAACGTGTTAGGTTCTGTTCTAGGTGCTGGGGTTGTATGTAGCATTTAACAAGACGGACAAAAATTCCTGCCATAGCACAGTCTATAGTCTAGCCTTGTGGAGAACCACCAGTATGGATTAAAAGTTGTTGTTGTTGGGTGCTGTCATGTCAATTTTGACTAAATAGCAACCCCATGTGACAGAGTAGAATTGACCCATAGGGTTTTCTTGGCTGTAATCTTTATGGGAGCAGACCTCCAGGTCTTTCTGCTGCAGAGTTGCTGTAAGAATTTGAGCCACCAATCATTTGGTTAGCAACTGAAAGCTTAACTTTTGCACCACCAGGGCTTCTTTAATTAAAAGTAGGACCTTAAAAATTATTATACCTCGTAACCTAGTACTACCTCTTCTAAGAATTTATCTGAAAATAATCAGAGATTTCAAAAATTTGTGTATGAATGTTCATTACAGTATTATTTATAATAGGAAAATCTAGAAAAAATCTAAATATTTGTAATGATGGGGGAATGATTAAATAACTTGTGATAGAACCATTTGATTAAATATCATGTAATTATTAATATTTTATATTTTGAAAGACTATAAGACTAAAGAATGGGTATTTTAAAATGCAAAATTGTTTTCCAATAAGGTTCAATCAAGTTACATGCCTGCTAGCAATGTCTGAGAGTATCCATCTAACCTTAACCTTGTTGCAGTGAGTGCTTTAAAAAAACAAGATGTGGTATAATTGTGTGTTTGTGTCTATAGCATACTGTTACACAGTAAAGCAAATCTGGATGATAAAAGTAGTAGCTCATTTTAATTTACAATTCTTTGATTACCAGTGACACTCTGAATATTTTGTTCATCTGTTTAGGCTATTTTTGTGTTTCTTTTGTAAACTGTTTTTCTTTTTAAAGGAATTTGAATTCAAAGAGTTTAATTTGTTGAGAAGTCACCTGGTTAGTGATTTTTTTAAATTAAAAAATCTATTTATTGTGCCACAATATGGTTTAAGAAATACTTTAAAATTTTAAAGTATTCTTTACAACCAAACACTTCGATGAATAGAGTAGCAGGGGCAGGGGTCTGGGGACCATGCTTTCAGGGGACATCCATGTCAATTGGCGTAACAAAGTTTATTAAGAAAATGTTCTGCATCTTACTTTGATGAGTGGCATCTGGGGTCTTAAAAGCTAGCAAGCAGCCATCTAAGATGTGCCAATTGGTCCCAACTGAACTGGAGTAAAGGAGAATGAAGAACACCAAAGACACAAGGGAAGTATTAGCCCAAGAGACAGAAAGAGCCACATAACCAGAGACTGCATCAGCCTGAGACCAGAAGAACTAGATGGTGCCCAGCTACTACTAATGACCACCCTGACAGGGAACAAAGCAGAGAGTCCCTGATAGAGCAGGAGAAAAGTGGGGTGCAGAGCTCAAATTCTAGTAAAAAGACCAGCCTTAATGGTCTGACTGAGACTGGAGGAACTCCGGAAAGCATGGCCCCTGGACTCTCTGTCAACCTAGAAGTAAAACCATTCCCGAGGCCAATTCTTCAGACAGAGATTAGACTGGACTATGGGACATAAAATGATAACTTGTGAAAAGTGTCCTTCTTAGCTCAAGTAGCTACATGAGACTAAATAAGCAGTTCCTATCTGGAGGTGAGATGAGAAGGCAGACAATGTCAGGAGCTGGTTGAATGGACGTGGGAAATCAGGGGTGGAAAGGAGGAGTATGCTGTCACAGTATAGGGAGAGCAATTAAGGTCACATAACAATGTATGTATAAATTTTTGTATGAGAGACTAACTTGAATTGTACACTTTCACTTAAAGTACAACAATAAAATGAAATAAAAGCTAAAACCAGTAGAAATAAATTGATGAAATGATTTAAAAAATTTTCTTAAAAGTATTCTTTAGGTTTACTGGGAAAGATAGTAACTTGCTTTATAATACTTCACATTGGAAAAAGCTCACAAACAATGAACTTGACCATTAAATATTTATCATTATTTTCTCATATATTTTTACTCTTTAAAAAAGTCCATTATTATGCAGAGCATTAGCTGTTGTATTGTTGATTTTTCTTATTGTTATATATATATATATTTATTGACCTAATTCTTTCTTTATTTTTTAATAATTTATTTTATTTTTGTTGTTGTTGTTAAGAATATACATGTCAGAACATACACCAATTCAACAATTTCTACGGGTACAATTAAATGACATTGATTACATTCTTTGAGTTGTGCAACAGTTCTCACCCTCCTTTTCTGAGTTGTTCCTCCTCCATTAACATAAGCTCACTGCCCCCTAAATTCCCTATCTAATCTTTTAAGTTGCTGCTGTCAATTTGATCTCATATAGATAGGTCTTAAAAAACACAATGTTCAAGGCAGACATTCTTTACTAGTTAAGCTAAACTATTTGGTTTAAAGAAGGCTTCAGGGGACATTTTTGGTTTAAGGTTTAAAGAGTATCTTAGGGCAATAGTTTCAGGGGCTCATCTAGCCTCCATGGTTCCAGAAATTCTGGATTCTATGAGAAATTGAAATTTCTGTTTTGAATTTTCCCCCTTTTGATCAGTATTCTTCTATAGAATCCTTAATCAAACCGTTTCGTAATGGTAGCTGGGCACCATCCAGTTCTTCTGGTCTCATGGAAAAAGAGGCAGTTGTTCATGGAGGCAATTAGCCACACATTCCATTTCCTCCTCCTATTCCTGACTTTCCTTCTTTCTTTGTTGCTCCAGGTGAATAGAGACCAATTGTATTTTGAATGGCTATTTGCAAGCTTTTAAGACCCCAGGCACTGCATAATGAACTAGAAGGTAGAACAGAAGCACTAAACACATTATTAGGCCAATTAACTGGGATGTCCCATTAAACCATGACCCTACACCTCCACACCAAGGAACCAAATCTCATGAAGTGTTTGATTGTACATAGGCAGCCTCAGCAGTTACTTTCTTTCTTGTCATTGTTGCAAATATATCCATCACACAACTGTTGCCAATTCAACTTTTTACAGGTGTACAGCTTATAACAGCAATTACATTTTTAGCTGTGACACCCTACCCTTAGTCAATGTGATTTTTCCATCACTGTAAACCAAAACTAAGTACTCTGTAAAAATAACCCTTCCTTTCCCCCTCCCTCCTGCCCTTGGTAACCCCTAATTAACTTTGGTCTGTATACGTTTGCCTGTTCTTGTCTTTTTCTGTAAGTGAGGTCATGCAATATATTTGTCCTTTTGTGATTGCCTTATTTCATTCAGTATAATATCTTCATGCTCCATCCATATTGTAGCATGTACCAAGACTTCCTTTCTCTTCTTGGCTGTATTGTATTCCACTGTATGTATGAACCACATTTTGTTTATCCATTTGTCCACTAATGGGCATTTAGGTTATTTCCACCTTTTGGCTATTGCGAATACTGCTGTAATGAAAACTGGTGTACAAGTCCCTGCTTGAGTCTCTGCTTGCAAGTCTTTTGAGTATATACCTAGGAGTGGAATTGCCGGGTCATATAATACTTCAATTTTAATTTTTTTGAGGAACCACCACACTGTTTTCCACAACGGCTGTACCACTTTGCATTCCCACCAGCAGTGGGTGAGGGGTAAGGCTTCCAACTTCTCCACATCCTTGTCAACATTTGCTATTTCCTGTTTTTTCTTTTTTTTCTAGTTGTCCTAGTGGGAGAGAAATGGTATCTCATTGTGGTTTTGATTGGCATCTCTCCAATGGCTAGTGATGTTGAGCATCTTTTTATGTGTTTGTTGGCCATTTGAATGTCCTCTTTGGTGAAATGGCTATTCAAGTCCTTTGCCTGTTTTATGACTGGGTTATTCATCTTTTTGTTGTTATGTTGTCATAGCTTTATATATATTTTAGTTATTAGATGCTTATCAGACGTACGATTCTGAGGATATTCTCCCAGTTGGTAGGTTGTCTTTTTGCCTTTTTTGGTAAAGTCCTTTGATGAACAAAAGTTTTTAATTTTTATGAGATCCCATTTATTTATTTAGTATTTTGCTGTTTGTGCTTTATATTACATTAAATAATCCATTGTTAAAAGCTAGGCCTGACAGCATTGCACTTGCATTTTCTTTTAAGAATTTTATGGTTAGTTTTCACATTTACGTCTTTAATCCATTTTGAATTTGTTTTTGTGTACGGTATGAGGCATGTATCATGTTTCACTTTTCTGCATTTAGAAATCCAATTTTCTAAACACAGACACAGTTTATTGAAGAGACTCTTCTTTCCCCCACCAAATGGACTTAGCACACTTGCCAAAAATCTGTTGACCATAGATGTGTGGGTTTGTTTCTAGACTTTCAATTCTATTCTTATACCAGTACCAGGCTGTTTTGATTACTGTTTTAAAATCAGGAAATATGAGTCCTCTTACCTTGTTCTTCTCTTTTAACATTGCTTTAGCTATTTTGGGTCCCATGCCATTCCGTATAAGGTTGAGGATTGATTTTTCCATTTCTGTAAAGAAGGCTATTGGAATTTTGATCAGGATTGCATCAAATCTGTAGGTTGCTTTGGGTAGTATTGATATCTTAATAATATTAACTCTTCTAATCCATGAGCATCGTATTTTATATATTTGAAATATGTATTTCTTGAATATATGAGCATTACATATTTAACTGCTCAACTGCTCTACCCTTCCTGTTTTTGGAAGTGTCTACTTCTATAACTTTTGACATTAAATTTTTAATTTGAATGATAAAAAATAAAAATAACAAGCCAGGGCCAAAATAAAATTGTTAAGTGTACAACTAAGAAATGGAAAGCATTCACCATCTGTCACTAAATTGCTTTTCAAAAATATAAAGACAGGATGTAGAAACATTCTACATTATTGTGTTCGAGCCTGGGGGTTGAGGATAGCTTCTTGACTTCACAACTCAGTCATTTTCCAGGAACTTGAATTGGAACATAATTTGAAAAAGCAGAGGAAGAAGGGAAATTTGTATACAGGGAGAAAAAGGCAAATAGTTCCAGTAAATACAAAGAGTTGGAAGTATGTATGACACATTTGGAAGACAGGAGAGATAGCTTGCAAGGAGAATGTTGTAGGTATTGAAGAAAGGTGGGAAAAACTGAACAGAAAATGTGGGACAAGATCACAGGAGCCTTGTGTCCAGGCTGACAAGTTTGAAATTCTTCCTGTAGGTAATAGGTAGCAATAAAGGATATGAATTTAAAAAAATGACACAGTAAAAATGATAGTAAAAAACATTTTGTTGGTGGTCTTGATTTTATTCATAGCCTGGTGCGGAAGGGTCCTTACCTTAGAATCGGAGCTGCTCCTTCCTCTCCCCCACTTATATTTGCTCTAATGAGTTTGACCAAAGCAAACAGAATGATTCCTATCACCTGTCACTTAAGCTAAAAGGATGTTAATGCTTTAAACAAAAAGGATGTCTGTCACAGTAAAAAATATTACAAAGCTGGCAAAGATGCGTCCTAGTTTGTGGTAGCTTCAGTAGACTGTCGCTATCTAAGCCTTCATCACCCTAGTCTTGCCACAGTTGTCTAATCCTTGATGGACCGGCATCCATCCCCAATGTTCATCCAAGAAAGGACTCAGAAGCTCCCCTCTGATGGTGTGGGGACAAGGTCCCTACATACTCTTACCTCAGTGACTCTGAGTGTGTTTGTGTGAGTCATCAAAAATCAGAGTCTATAGAACTAGAAGGCTTGCACTTAAAGTAATAAGAGTTTAACCGTGTGATATAATTGTCCTTAGAAAGGCAAGCAAGGAAGGGCCACTGAAATCTTTTTTGGTTGCATTTTAGTCAGCAAGGAAAAGACTGGGAAGGGCTATCCCATTGCTACACTGGTTGGCATCATCTCTGTGAATAAGATGGAAGCAGTTAAGATGAAAGAACAGAAGAATGTAGAAGATCCTCTTGTCTATGCTTGGCTCATACATTTACAAAGTGAATAGTGAAGCAGAGTCATCTCTCCAGTTTCAAAAGGCCACACTTAAATCAGGTGGGATGTCCTTCCAGAAATTTTTAAGGTTAAGTGTAAAATTTGGGTGTATGTGAATGTTATTCAATCATTCATTCAACAAATTCTTATTAAGGGCATGTTATGTGCCAGGTACTGTTCTAAATGCTTGAGTTATAGCATGAAACACGATAGACAAAAATCCCTGTCCGAGTAGATTCTATTCGCTCTGTGGAGAAACATCAGTATATCAGATTGATTAAAAGGAGAAAGAGAATAAAAACAAGAAGAAACCAGCAGGTAAAAACTTTTGTGCTTCAGTGGACACCATCAAGAAATGAAAAGACAGCCCACAGAATGGGAAAAAAAATTGCAAATCGTGTATCTGATAAGGGACTTGTATCTAGAGTATGTAAAGAATATATAAACAACTCAGTCAATAACGAAAAGATAAATAACCCAATTAAAAAATGGGCAAAGGATTTGAATAGACATTTATCCAAAGAAGATGTACAAATGGTCAATAAGCACATGAAAAGATGTTGAACATCATTATCTAACAAGGTTGGGTTATCTGCATATTGTAGGTTGTTAATGAGTCTTCCTCCAATCCTAATGCCGCATTCTTCTTCATATAGTCACTATCTATTAGGGAAATGAAAATCAAAACCACAATGAGATACCACTTCATGAAGGTGACTATAACAAAAAAGGCAGACAATAACAACTGATACGAAGTTATGGAGAAACTAGAGCCCTCACACACTGCTAGTGGAAATGTAAAATGCAGCCCTTTGGAACACAGTTTGGCATTTCCTGAAAACATTAAACACGAAGTCACCATCTGACTTATCCACTCCACTCCTAGTATATATCCAAGAGTAATTAAAATATACGTCCACACAAATACTTGTACTTAAATGTTCATAGCAACGTTATTCACAATATCCAAAATGAAAACAACTCAAATGTTCATCAACTAATGAATGGATAAATAAAATATGGTATATTCACATAACGGAATATTATTCAGCAAGAAAAATGAATAAAGTATTGATACATGCAGCAACATAGATGAATCTTGAAAACATTTTGCTATGTGAAAGAAGTCAGTAACAAAAGACCATATATTGCATGATTTCATTCATATGAAATGTCTAGAATAGGAAATTTATAGAGACAGAAAGTAAATAATGGGTTGTCTAGAGCTGGGGTAGGGTGAGGAGGTTGGCGATAAATGGAGAATGACTACTAATGGGTAGAGGGGTTTTTTCTGGAGTGATGAAAATGTTCTAAAATTGATTGTGATGATGGTTGCACTGCTCTATGAATATACTAAAAATCATTGTACACTTTAAATGCTGAATTGTGTTGTGTGTGAATTGTATCTCAATAAAGTTAATATATAGATATCACAAGATTTAAGGGGTAAGAAGGGAAGAAAGGTAAGAAGGAAAGGAGGGAAGGAAGAAAGGAACTGGGGGGCATTGCAGTGGGAATAAAGAGGAAGAGATAACTGACAAAAATATTTTTAAAACATCAGTGGAATTTAGTGTCTGAACTGATATGGAGCAGGTGAAAGATAAGGAAGAGTCAAAGATAATTCTGAGGTCTTTAGAGCCGCAGTTTCTGAGAGAATGATGTTACTTGATACAATTAGGAAAGATTTGAAAAGATAGTTGGTTTGGGTAGAAAAGGTAATGGTTTTAATTCTGGACGAGATAAAAACAAGCAAGGGCCATATCCTATTGAAAGGTGGCAATGTTTGAAAAAGCAAGGTCAAAAGTTGGGGATAGAGTCAGGTATTTTTCCCTTATTAAGCAATGAGAAGAGGAGCCATCAAAGGAGGAAGGCAGAAAAGTAAGTGAACAGCAAAGTGTCAAGAAATCCAAGGAATGGGGGGCAATGGTGGTTCAGTGGTAAAATTCTCGCCTTTCATGCAGGAGACCCAGCTTTGGTTCTTGGCCAAAGTGCCTCATGTGAAGCCCCTACTCGTATGTCAGTGGAGGCTTGTGTGTTGCTATGAGGCTGAACAGGTTTTTAGCAGAGCTTCCAGACTAAGACAGACTAGGAATAAATACATGGTGATCTACTTTCAAAAAATTAGCCAAAGAAAACCCTATGGAGTCACCATGAGTTGGGGCCAACTCGATGGCAGCTAACAACAACAACAACTCTTAAGGGGGAAAAATATGACCTAAGAAATCCAAGAAAGAACTTCAAGGAAGGGGATGATCAATTTCGTTAAATGCTGCAGAAAAGTTAGGGAAAAAAAACAAGGAAGGGCCATTGGGTTTTGTGATTAGGGTGTCCATTGTGGTCTTATTGAATGTGATTGGTTAGAGTGGTAGAAGGTCAATTTTTAACCTCTCCCTGTCAGCTGGACCCTTGCATAGTATTTAAATAGGCTCAAGTAGCACCTTTGATTAAAGTTGAAAAGTCATGTGTTGATCTACATCTCTCCATAGCTACTTTCTCTCTCCTTGCCGTGACTGCCAAGCTTTCCGAATTTACACTTGCTATCTCCACTTCCTCACTTAATATCCACTGCCCAGTTAGCTGCACTCTGGTTTCTGTACTGCTGAGCCAGTGAATCCACTTGAACCAGGAATACTGATGACCTTTGTGTTGCTAAATGCAAAAAAGACTGTATTTTACAAAAATAACAAACACCTTCTACGTTTATTTGCCAACCACTCCCTCTCTCTGCAAGGTCTTTTCGTAAGTGCCACTATGCCAATTTTTAAAAATATGTCGCTGTAAAAAAAAAAAAAAAAAAAAACCAAAGTTCACGGAGGAAGGGAGTTGTTGGCAAATAAACGTAAAAGGCGCACTTTATTCACGTAAAAATACGGTATATCTTAGCCCTAGTCACACCAGAGAGGCAGAGGCAGAAGGGAAACAGGACAGCGGGATGTCACTGTAGTTGTGGGAAGAGAAGAATGGAACGGCAGACGTTGACAAAAGCTGCAGAGATACCTCTGCCCCCATCCTTCAGGTGGCCTCTGCCCCTGCCCTCTCCTTATGAGTCAATGTTCTCCCCAGTTCTGACTTTGCATCACTTGTCTTCTTATTTACAAACATTCCCAGGGCAATCTGAAGTATATCATTTGCTTCATGTACCTCCTGTAGGCTGATGACTCCCAAATTTCAATGTCTAGTCCAGATGGCTCTGTGAAGCCACAGACACTAAAATGTTGAGTAAGGAGTTACATGGTTAGAAAGGTGCTACACAAGGGTCATGCTGAGATGAAAGAAGATACTTTGGCTAAAATCTTTGCCAATTTAAATATGACAGTATAGTTCTGTGTTATGTAAAATCCATAGTCACATGAAACTGTTCTCCTGAAAGCTCTGTGAATCATTTTTTTTAAACAAATAATACATGAATACATTCTTGTGAAAATTCACCCCCAAATTCCACACAGTTTTCCAAAGATAAAAAATGCTGACAATTTAATGTGAACCCTTCACAGCGTTTGTTATGTATTTCCATCCATAACATATGTCTGTATTTAATTATATCCCCCACTTTAGTTTGTGCTTTTTTTCCCCAAACGTACATTATAAGTGGTCATAGCTAGTTAAGGAAGAATTCAAGAAGCAGCAGCTGCAGGCGAGACCCTGAAAAGTATAGAGAGGGGGAGGAATATTTTCTTTCTTTTCGTTTTAGACTGGAAGGAGAGGTCAGAGGAGAGGAATCAGAGGAGAGGTGCTCCATGGGGAAGATGGTAAGTACAGGACCTCGCCCTGGATGGGTTCTGTTGGAGGCCAGGTAACTGGTGAGATTAGAGGCTTGATGGGAGTAGAGGAGAAGCTAGAATAGTTGTTGGTGTGAAGTATAGAGAGATTTCATGATTGTTGAGCCACACCCAGAGCTTTGAGTCCACCCAGAGATGCCTCAGAAAAAAGGCTTTGGTGATCTACTTCCAAAAAATCAGCCCATTGAAAATCCTATGGAGTGCAGTTCTACTCTGATGAACATGGAGTCGCCAAGAGTTGGAATTGACTCAACAGCAACTGGTTGGTTTTTCAGAGCAGGAACACACAAAGTAGACCTTGGGAATAAGCCATTGGGAATTGACACAACAGACATTGTAGTGCTTAAATCCAAGGAATAGACATTTAACTTGGTGGAATGAAGTGTACTTAGAAAGAGGCTTGAATGTGGAGGGAAATGGAAACCTGATTGAAGAAGAAACCCTGGTCTGCTGCAGGGTATGAAAGTGTAAGAAAGATGGTGACATTCACAAGGGCAGCACTATCTGTGTCTTGGTCATTGCCACACAGCCAGTACAGAGCAAATAGCTGGATGAGTCCAATAACTGCTGGTTGAATAGATGAAGGAGGACAGGCAAGCATGCTGCTGTTTCAGGAGGACCCTGAGTTGTTAGATATGTTTTAGTGCCATATGATGAGGAAGTCCAGAATGTGGACCATCTAGGGGCTGTAAGAGGTGCGAAAATGTGAAATTCAGTGGTGTCAAGAAGAGTAAGGAGCTGAGTTTAATGATCAGATGATTCAATGACACAGATACTGAAATTGCTAAAGGTATTAACAGAAAAAATAATATCCAAGTGCCAAGAGAAGTAAGCATAGATTACTTGGAAATAATGGTAAAAGTGATGTATGGCCTTCGAATGAAGAGTCTTAGAAATGGTGGTGGTGGGTGACTGTGTCAGCCTCAGTTCTGGGTCACTGGCAGCTACAAAAAGTGAGAGAGGACCAGAAGGGATGTTCCATTTCATTTGTTTTGTGGGTCTGGGAGCTCCAAGTCAGACCTGCTAGAGTTTTCAGGAGCCTGAAGCCCTAAGATCTGTCCTCCACTTGCCAAAGATGGATTATGGCATGGTCATTTGTGAGAAAAAGTGGTCTTGCTCCTACCGCAAATTTGGAATAACAAAGTTGATTCTGACTCACAGCAACCTCATGTAACAGAGTAGAACTGCCCCCATCGGATTTTCTTGGCTGTGATCTTTAAGGGAGCAAATTGCCATGTCTTTCTCCCATGGATCCACTGTGTGGGTTCCAACCACTGACCTTTTGGTTAGCAGCCAAGCACTTAGGTAACTGGAAATTTCTTCTCAATGGGGCTATGGACAGGACCAGGGTGAAGAGGGGCTAAAGATAGTCTGGTTGACAATGTATGGAAGCAGAGAAGAGTGAATCAGGTTTTCTTATGATGAACAAAATTATTTGAGAGAGAGGAGATAATCTTTGGCCTCTTGTATAGAATGTTGTTGTCGTTAGGTGCCCTTGAATCAGTTCTGACTCACAGCAACCCTATGTATAACAGAACGAAACACTGCCCAGTCCTGTACTACCCTCACAATCATTGCCATGTTTGAGTTCGTTGTTGCAGCCACTGTGTAATCCATCTAGTTGAAGGTGTTCCTCTTTTTTGCTGACCCCCTACCTTACCAAGCATGATGCCCTTCTCTAGGGACTGGTCCCTCCAGATAACATGTCCAAAGTGCATGAGATGAAGTCTTACCATCCTCACTTCTAAGGAGCATTCTGGCTATACTTCTTCCAAGACACATTTGTTTGTTCTTCTGGCAGGCCATGGTGTATTCAATATTCTTCGCCAACACCATAATTCAAAGGCATCAATTCTTCTTCAGCCTTCGTTATTCACTGTCCAGCTTTCGCATGTGTATGAGGCAATTGAAAATACCATGACTTGGGTCAGGTGCACCTTAGTCCTCAAAGTGACACCTTTGCTTTTTAACACTTTAAAGAGGTCTTTTGCAGCAGATTTGCCCAATGCAATACATCATTTGATTTCTTGACTGCTGCTTCCATGGGTGCTGATTGTGGATTCAGGTAAAATGAAATCCTTAACAATTTCAATCTTTTTTCCATTTAGCATGATGTTGCTTATTGGTCCAGTCGTGAAGATTTTTTTTTCTTTATGTCGAGGTATAATCCATACTGAAGGCTGTAGTCTTTGATCTTCATCAGTAAGTGTTGAAAGTCCTCTTCACTTTCAGCAAGCAAATTTGTGTCATCTGCATATCTCATGCTGTTAATGAGCCTTCCTTCAATCCTGATGCCGCATTCTTCTTCCTATAGTCCAGTTTCTCTGATTATTTGCTCAGTTTACAGATTGAATAAGTATGGTGAAAGGATACAACCTGACACATACCTTTCCTGATTTTAAACCATGCGGTAATCCCTTCCTATGTTTGAACGACTGCCCCTTGGTCTATGCACAGGTTCCTCATGAGCACAATATGTGTTCTGGAATTCGCATTCTTGGCAACGTTATCCATAATTTGTAAATGATCCATATAGCTAAATGCCTTTGCAAGTCAATAAAACACAGGTAAACATTTTTGTGGTATTCTCTTCTTTCAGCTAAGATCCATATTACATCAGCAATGATATCCCTCATTTCACGTCCTCTTCTGAATCCAGCCTGAATCTCTGGCAGTTCCCTGTCAATGTACTGCTGCAACCACTTCTGAAATACCTTCAGAAAATTTTACTTGTGTGTAATATCAGTGATATTGCTCAATAATTTCTGCATTCTGTTGGATCACCTTTCTTTGAAATGGGCATAAGTATGGGTCTCTTCCAGTTGGTTGGCCAGGTAGATGTCTTCCAAATTTCTTGGCATAGACGAGTGAGCACTTCCAGCGTTGCATCCGTTTGTTGAAACATCCCAACTGGTATTCCTTCCATTCCTGGTAGTCGGTCATCAGTGCCTTCAGCGCAGCTTGGACTTCTTCCTTCAATACCATCAGTTCTTGATCATATGCTACCTCCTGAAATGGTTGAACGTCAACCAATTGTTTTTGGTACAGTGACTCTGTGTTTTCCTTCCATCTTCTTTTGATGCTTCCTGTATCATTCAACATTTTACCCATAGAATCCTTCAATATTGCAACTCAGGGCTTGAATTTTTTCTTCATTTCTGTCGGCTTTAGAAATGCTGAGCATGTTCTTCCCTTTCGGTTTTCTAATTCTAGGTCTTTGCACATCTCATTATAATACTTTACTTTGTCTTCTCGAGCTGCCCTTTGAAAACTTCTTTTCATCTCTTTTACTTTATCATTTCTTCCATTCGCCTTAGCTACTCTACGTTTAAGAGTATATAGTATATAGTAGGTGCTCAGTGAGTATTTCTTGAGCCAATGAATGAATTCTCTGTTGTGATTGTTAGAGCAGAATCAAAGAACAAATAGAATAGCTCAGCTAATATATGAATAACATAAAATCCCTTTGCAGTCCTTAGAAGTGATGATAATAACGTCTCCTTTTAACATGAAGTAAAGAAATAAGCATTTTAATCTCTGTCTTTTTGGGCAACAAAGTAGATATTATTATTTTTCTTTTCAAGGTGGAAAAACACACCCAAATTAATTAACCTTTCATAGTTTTATTGTTTTATAAGATTAAACACCATTCATCATTGTATCAGCCTTAAAAATACATATTGTATGTGTTATGTTCTGCATGCAGGTGAATAACTCGAAGAACCTTGTCTGCAGTGATTGTGTTGAATTAATTAGTGTCATAAGAGTTTTCTCATTCTTACATCAGGTACACAGAATCCATTTATACTTTTGATGGAATGCCATTTTCCATTATTGTCAATTGCAGTTGGTGTAAAACAATTCTGTAGTATTGAAATAGATCAAATACGTATTTTTTTTAGATAATAGAAAGCAAACAAAGTATCCTCCAATGGGCAAATGCTTTAATTATCAAGGGAAACACCACGAGGTAACAAGAGACAAACGACTAAATTGCATTCCTTCCTCTATTTTCACTTTACTGTCAATAACCCTGTCATTGTCAAATCCGTTTCAAATTCCCATATTAGTGGCCTAGAAGTATCACTTTTGTTCCCTTTCTCTAGTTGCCCTAAGATTTGAACCTCCCTACATACCTGTTCAAGCCCTGGTAGTGCAGTGGTTAAGAGCTACGGCTGCTGTCCAAAGGTTGGCAGTTCTAATCCACCAGCTGCTCCTTGGAAACCCTGTGGGGCAGTTCTACTCTGTCCTATAGGGTAGCTTGTTACTGTCTGACTTGTCAAACTCCTAGAGGTTTCTCTGGGACTGTTTTTACTACACATTTCATATGGTTCATTTGTTCCTTATCTTCCAATACTCTATTTATCTCCATGAAACTATAAAACCAACCAGTTGCCATCAGTCAGTTCTGACCCAATGGCAACCCCACGTGTGCCAGAGTAGCATTGTGCTCCATAGAGTTTTCAATGACTGTTTTTTGGGAAGTAGATTGCCAGGCCTTTCTGGGTGGACTTGAATCTCCAACCTTTTGGTTACCAGCCAAGTGTGTGTTAACTGCACTACCAAGGGATTCCTTCATGAGACTAAGCAACCCTATATATGCCTAAATACACCCGGTATAGCTGCCCATCTATTTTTATCCCTATCTCAGAATCCCTATCTGTCCCCAAATTGACTTGAGAGAAGAATGTGGCAGTTATTTCTGGAGGTGAACTATGTAGGTTGCAAAGATAGTTGCAGAGCTAGAGGAAGGTTTAGATTTTGGTTTCTCTAGGACCTTTACCACTCCTTCCGACCTCCTACTTCCCTCCCATCTTTGGGTTCTATAAATTCACTGCAAAGTCTGTCAGAACTCATGAACCATGTCCAGGAAATGGCTCATGCAGTTGTGGAGGCTGGCAAGTCCCAAATCCGTGGGTCAGGCCTTAGGTTTCTCCTGACTCACATGGCTGCAGGGGCTGATGAACTCAAACCGGCAGGTCAGACCACAGACTGCTGGCTCACAAGGCTGCAGAAGCTGGTGAATCAGGTTAGATGACAGGCTGCCAGCCGACGGGGCTGCAGTGACCTGTCAATCCCAGAATCAGCAAGTCAGACAGTAGGCTTTTGGCTCAAGTCCCAAGAACCAGAGGTTAGAAGATCATGAACTGGATGCTAGATTCAGATGCAGAAGGACAGAGCCCAGCCAGGGCACCCACATATTTACCTTGGATACAAGCCACACCCCAGGGAAGGGCGTAACTTGAGTAAGGGTGGGACTTGAGTCACGCCCTCCTGGAAGGCTGTAACTCAAGGCACACCCCACACCAGTCCTGTCTCATTAACACGTAGAGGTTAGAATTTACAACACATAAAATGGAGGACAAGCATACAATACTGGGAACCATGGGCTAGCGGAGTTGACACATAACCCCAACCACTACAAGTTCCATATACCTTATTCGCATAGTCCCACTCAATCATTGTGTGTGAGTCACAAAGATCATGCCTAGAAGGGCTATATTAAGTAATTCATTATACTGCACCACTCTAGAAACTCCTTTAGCATAAGACCTCTTTCCAGGCCTGGTTAAAAACCTCCCCAACTAAACCATCAGTAACAGATTGTAGGCTGAAAAAAGATATGGAGTATGCAAGTGAAGGGTGTATATGTGGCAGTAGGAATGTGATGAGGACAAGTTCTAGGCTCCATTCTGAAGGCAAATTTTATTTCCTTTGAATTACACTCTCTCCTTTCCCTTCCTTAGTTCATGCTACCTGGGGCACTTGAGTCAGAATAGAAAACAAAGGAATTACTCTAAAATTGAATGGCATCACGAATATAGTATTTATTTTTTGTAACTCCTGTGATGTACTTAATATTATTTCCATTTTACAGATGAGAAAAGTGTAGTTCAAAGAAGTTAAGTAATTCACAGGATCAGTAAGCGGCGGAACTTGGATTAATCCAGGGCGTTTGATTCTAATTCTGTGCTTCCTTTGCTAAACCACAGTAAAGGAAGAACAATAGTGCAGTATACGGGAAATGACAAAAATGAGCATAAAGAAGACTATATTTAGTATTTGAAAAAAGTTAGTCTTAAAACACTACAGACAGAGTCATTGTTCGGGTAGGAAATTGTAGAGAAATAGAATGCCCAAATGTTCTTCCAGCTCAGTACATTGGTACAAGTCAACCCTATAAAAGACTATGCTTCACTGATTTCAAAAACAACAACTATAGCAATAATAAGAATGGAGACCCATAAAATTCACGGGAAGTACCTAAAGGAAATCTAAATGGAAAATGTTAAAAAATGAAAACAATAGATCTATGTTAAAGAAACACATCTTAAGGAATCGAAGTGAGGAAAATAAGAAATTTCCATCTCAGTTGCTGCAATAAACTGTGAGTAGCTAAAATATGAATCCCTTTTTCATTACAATATAACTGTCAATCAACCAAAGGCAGTAACAGTCCATGCAACTGAGGACCGCTAAGCATGACAAGGAATTCTATACAGTTACTCTATGTATTATAAAAAGAGTTTCTTGGGAGATTATAAAGCATATTCTTTATTTAGTGTAGGAAACATTTCAACATTTTTAAAAACTCTGTTACAATGAAAATAAACCTATCTGGGCTTCTTTCCTAGAATAATTCCCATCTAATATAGTCAGTCCATCTGTGACATGTTAGAAGGAAAAGAAAAAAGGTAATGGGAATAATACCTCCACTCAATCCTGTTTATTGAGAATGCTTTCTATGTCAACTTTTAAAAAAACATTTCTTCTCCTGTGAATAGTGGATCTGGCCACAGCCGTTACAGATGATAGATTTCTTTCAGGTTTAATGGAAGCTCATATGCTTATCTAACCTTACCTTAACATTTTTAAGAAAAAATATTGATACAAAAATATAAAGACAAGAATAAAATTATCCATAATTCCTGTGCCCAGAGACTAACCACTGTTAACATTTTGGTGTATTTCTTATTTAGATTTCAGAATGTTAAATTGAATAGGTAATGCTTCAGAAGGATTTTTCATAGAAATGACACTTTTTTCCAAAAGAATGGAAAAATAAAAACTTTGAAAATAATTTAAGGGTCAATTATTTGTAACTACATAATTATTCAATCAAAAGTTTGTTCTCTCTATGCTCGTAGCCTCTTGGTGTTGAAAGGTATCTAAGAGGCCAAAATACAGGCATCACTTCAATAGATGGCAGTTGAGTCTTTGGTATGAAAAGACTTAATAATTGGGTTAGATCATTTTGACAACTTTTTCTTTTAAATCATTTATTTTACTTGTCAATGATTTTGGAATTCAGTATTTAAACATTTATTCTTTTTTTTTATATACAACCTAAAGCAATGTTTCTCAAACACATATATGCATCAGGATCACCCTGAGAGCTTATCAAAACACAGATTGCTGTGTTTCTGATTGAGTAGGTCTGAGGCGGGGCTTGAGGCTTTGCATTTGTAACAAATTCCCAGGTGATGCTTGTATTGCTGATTTGGGGACCACACTTTGAGAACCACTGATATAGCGGCATACTTAGGTGAAAGCAGCTCAGAAGAGGCAATTTTCCCTAACTCTGCAAAAAATAGTTTCATGTTTATACTTTAGCAGTTCCCCACCGGAATAGTTAACATCACAGTGATAAACTGTAGGTTTTAGTTAGGATTTTTATAACAATTTTTTACAGTCTGATTTTAATGAGAATGTTAAGAACAAGCTTGAGTGTAGACAATAGAAGTTCAACTTAAAGCTCCAGAACATGATACAAGAAAAGCAAATCCTTCAAAAGAAAAACACCTAAATTCCAGAATTTCCTACTTTTGCCCAGATTGTCTATACAAGGGGGCCCTGGTAGTGCAGTGGTTAAGAGCTACAACTGCTAACCAAAATGTTGGCAGTTCAAATCCACCAGCCACCCCCTGGAAATCCTATGAGGCAGTTCTACTCTGTCCTATAGGGTCATTATGAGTTGGAATCGTCTCAGTGGCAATCAGTTTGGTTTTTGGTTTGTGTCTATACAAGCATTTAGGGGTGTGTGCCAGTTTGTGAATCTGCAGCTACAGTGAACACTTTCTGTTTCCCGTGTTCTAACCCCCTACTCTTTGAGCTTTTCTTTTCAAGCCCTAAAACTTATCAAAGTCTGAACCTTGTCAGCGTGGCCTCTTCCCCTTTTTTGTGCTCATGGTCTGTATCCAGCCATTCTCACTGATATCCCTTGTCCTCACACATCTTCTTAAAGTACTCCAATCCTCTGATGCTGTGGAAAATATGTTCAGAGCATGAGGCAGAGCAAGAGACCCAGCTGGTCTCAGAACTTCACCAGGCAACCACCACCAGGGCACTAATTTGATCAAACTTTATATTTAAAATATCTTTACAGTAACTAAGGTGGCTACTACCTTGGGAGTCAGGTGACCTCCATTTTAGCTCCAGTTCTGCTGTGACTCAGTTGTTAACTTCAGGCAAATCGCTTGATCTCATGCTGGTGTAGTGTTTAAGAATTCAGGATTTTGGTGTTAAGCAGATCTGGGGTGGAATTCCAGCTTCTGGGATACACGGGCTCTGGGAATCATAAGAAGCCACTTAACTCCTCTAAGTTTCTGTCTTCGTCTGTAAAAAAAATGGAAATAATAAATACATAGCAGTTTGATGTAAGTATCAGTGTGTGTGTGTGTGTGTCCGTCCCTCAATGTCTGCCACATATTAAAACCAAACCAAACCTGTTGCTTGTTAAGTCGATGCTGACTCATGGCGACCCTATAAGAAAGAGTAGAACTGCCCCACATGGTTTCCAAGGAGCAGCTAGTAGTTTCGAACTACCGAACGTTTGGTTAGCAGCCGTGACTCTTAACTACTGCACCACCAGGGCTCCCTGCCACACATTAGGCACTCAGTAATGCTAGTTATTATTACTGTGCATAAAATGATAGGGTTGGGCTGGATAATTGATGCTAGGGCACTTGGCAGGTCTAAAATGCTATGGTTTTAAGTGAAGGATATGGTCAAAAAAGAATGATGGCTAAATATGCTGTTTTGGCCTTGCTTTCCCCCTACTGGATTTGGTAAGAATTATGATGAATTTATACTCAATTTTTGGTTGTCAGTTTCTGTTTTGGCAAGTCATTTCATGGTGAATTTTTGGCCACCCATATAACAAAAACAAAACAAAAAAACAAACCCACTACCACAACCACCACCACCAACAAAACCCAGAGGGAAGTAGAGGCATTTCTAACACAAAACAAAATAATTTTCAAACCACAATTTTGAACATACATTTTACACGGTAAAAGATTTCCTTAATCGCGTCTTGTTCCATCAGAATTACTGGGGGACTCTGTAAGTTCTGGCTCTTTCAGTGGTGTTAAAATGGGTTGTGACTTTGCTTTTGGTTGTTGTTAGGTGCCATTGAGTCAGTTCTGACTCACAGCGACCCCATGCACAACAGAACAAAACACTACCTGGTCCTGTGCCATCCTCACAATCGTTGCTATGTTTGAGCCCATTGTTGCAGCCACTTTGTCAATCCATCTCATTGGGGGTCTTCCTCTTTTTCATTGACCCTCTACCAAGCATGATGTCCTTCTCTAGGGACTGGTCCCTTCTGATAACATGTCCAAAGGAGGTGAGATGAAGTCTCGTCATCCTTGCTTCTAAGGAGCATTCTGGCTGTACTTCTTCTAAGAAAGATTTGTTTGTTCTTTGGGCAGTCCATGGTATATTCAATATTCTTCACCAACACCATAATTCAAAGACTTTTGGTGCTGACATATATATCTCAGAACTGATGTCCTCACTTTCTGAGAACACATACTGATCATGTACAAATTAAATACATTCATGGCAAGAAACAGTGTTCACATTCCATGTTTTCTGCTATGTGGGCATCCATTAGCCAACCAGTTAATGCTCGACTGCGTAGTTGGGTGGTGAAGCTCTGAGGTCACTGGGCCTCTTGTTCCTATCTCATGCTCTTAATTCATGAGGCACTAATGATTGCCAGACCAGTAAGTATAGTTTTTAAGAGGAATTTAGATATAGTTTATTAGCAAACTGATAATTTTGCCATTGGAGTTCAGAAGAATACATCAGCTTACGGTGGTGTGGAGCTATTTCAACAAGCAGGTTCTCCTAGGTGTGAATGAGATGATGGAGTAAAAATGCCAAACCTAGTGCCTGAGATATATTTGTAGCCAAGCCCTTAACCATTGTGCCAAGAGGACTCCTTTTTCTGTCACACTCACTTTCTTTAATTTAATCCTTATAAATACCGTCTTCAAAGCGTTAAAAAGCAAAGATGTCACCTTGAAGACTAAGATGCGCCTGACCCAAGCCATGGTGTTTTCAGTTGCCTCATAGGCATGTGAAAGCTGGACAATGAATAAGGAAGAGTGAAGAAGAGTTGGCGCCTTTGATTATGGTGTTGGTGAAAAATATTGACTATACCATGGACTGCCAAAAGAATGAACAAATTTATTTTGGAAGAAGTACAGCCAGAACATTCCTTAGAAGCAAGAATGGTGAGACTACATCTCACATACCTTGGACGTGTTATCAGGAGGGATCAGTCCCTGGAGAAAGACATCATACTTAGTAAAGTACCAGGTCAGTGAAAAAGAGGAAAACCCTCAATGAGTTGGACTGACACAGTGGCTGCAACAATGGGCTCAAGCCTAAAAACGATCATGAAGATGGCGCAGGACCAGGCAGTGGCAGTGTTTTGTTCTGTCGTACATAGGGTTGCTATGAGTTGGAACGACTCGACAGCACCTAACAACAACAATAACAAAGATAGCGTCACACAGGTGATAAAAGCATGATTTTGAAAAGTTTAATGATAAATCATTTAGTTAGCAAGCCAGAAACTCGGGACGCACATCTGGATCTTCTCACTCCTAATTGTACACTCTCTGTACTAAGTCTGGGTACATTTTATGATGCGGTGTGACTGAAGGGACACTACGAAGATCTACTTGCATGGAAATATTGCTCCCTTTTCTTTTGGAGCCACTGTGCTTGGGATTTAATGCTTTGCAGCTGCTGCTTGAAACTCTTAATAATTTCATCTTTGAATTTGTGTTTCGTAAGTGAAGTCTGATGGGACAATGGGGCATTCGCTGGGGACGTGGAGTCTTGAATCACATGAGTCCTACCTCCCGCTGCTCCCTCCCCACCTTCCCTGGACATGTTCTCGGCTGCCCGTTCTCTGCCCCCTGGTACCTCAAGCTCACCTGGCCTCCTCCTCCTGACTATCACCCCATGACCACTATGACCCTCTGCTTGGGCCAGGCACCAGGTCACCTCAGCAGAGAGGGGAGACTTGCATTCTGTTGCCAGGTTCCATGCCTGGTGGGGGCCTGGGCACAGGCACATGGAAGGTCAGAGTTGGGTTCATGCCCTGTGGTGTCTCAGGGCAGGGGAAGGTGGCAGCTGTCCCCACCCCAGGCTGGCAGCACCTCAGCACACTTGGCAGGTGACTTGGTGGGCCTCTTGCACACCCCCAGTGCAGGTACTGAGTGTGTACTGGCACTATGGTTGCAATCTCTTGTGGGTCGCCTGTCTGCTGTGGGTTGAGGTGATGGGTCTGGGCCCTGCATTTTCATTTTGCACTGAACCCTGCAAATTATGTAGCTGGTGCTACATGAGATTCCCAGTAAAAGCCACAATGATGAATTATATAACAAAGGCATCAGCCATTGTTTCCAGATATTTTTTTTTCCCAACACATAGATCTACCTAGAAGGGATTGAAGAATCCTAGGTAACTCCCACTAACACATCAGCGTGGATCAATTCACTAATTTTCCTAATTGTGATTAAAAAAGGTATCTTGGAGAGTTTGATCCTGAGGGAATCCAGAACTGGCAGAATTCTGAAGGGAATTCAGAATTTATCTTATGAAGGTAAATTCATAAAAACAAATCCTGAGTGGTAAGGGCAGGATGGGCCAACCAGCAAGGTTGCAGGCCCAGGCAGCATGTCCTGTTGTTAGTTTTTGTCAAGTCACATCCAACTCTTGGTGACCCCATGCACGGGACAAAATGAAATGCTGCCTGGTCATGCACCATCTTCATGATCATTGGTATGTTTGAGTCCGTTGTTGCAGCCACTGTATATTTTGAATGCCTTTCAATGTAGGGAATCATCTTCCAGCACTATATCAGACAGTATTCTGTTGTAATCCATAGAATTCTCATTGGTTAATTTTTGGAAGTAGATTGCCAGGCCTTTCTTCCTAGTCTGGAAGCTCCACTGAAATCTGTCCACCATGGGTGGACATGGTGGTATTTGAAATTTCAGTGGCATAGCTTCCAGCATGACAGTAA
Organism: Trichechus manatus latirostris; assembly: GCF_000243295.1. Taxonomy (NCBI): domain Eukaryota; kingdom Metazoa; phylum Chordata; class Mammalia; order Sirenia; family Trichechidae; genus Trichechus; species Trichechus manatus. Next base: position 2,282,841 of record NW_004444033.1, on the reverse strand, counting down.
CACACAAGCCACCACAGTACGACAAATTGACAGGTAGGTGGTGCCAGAAAAGGCAAACAAGGCATAGTGATGTGCCAGAGGCAGCTGTGCCAGGGGAGGAAGCAAAGAAGAGTGGAAAGGAAGAGCTAAAAGACAACTCTCCTTTACTTCACAGTCTTGCTTGGGCTGGGGTTTGCTTTGCTTATCCTTAATCATGAGTAAAATGGCAGCAAGAAGCTGAGGTGTCTACCAGCAGTGTTTATATGCTCTAACTAACTGCAAAGTAGCCATTTTTTGATACTTTAAAGTTTGACTGGTAATTTTACATATTCTTATATGACAAGTAGTTGTATCTGTATTAGTATTATAGTGTCTCTCACAAAAAACATTCAGAGTGACTTACGGACACTTATAATTGTCCAAGACATTTCGTATTTTTCTTCCTCAATATCAGGAAGAAAAACGAGTAGGCGGAAATTGAAACAAAAAGTCGTGGTTGCTATACTACTATTCAAAGTCACTATTTTACTTCCTTTTGTACAGCCATAATTTCAGAGACAAAGCATTATTGCTTTAAGCAAAAAGATAAGCTTACCATATTGCTGAATCTGTAAGATAAGAAGTCATATTTCATAAAGATTCCTCGTTTTATTAAGAAGTGACTGACTTAGACAAGATAAAAGGAACAGAGAGTGTGAGTTACTAAGGTACACAGAGTGAACTAGCAATTTCGATCAAGCAATCAGCAGGCAAATGAGTCCTTCCATTTTAGTTACAATTCTTAATAAATTACAGAATCCTCTGTCTGAAAGGGGCAAGGAAATCCAGTGTGTCCTGTTTGCTCTCTGCTTATTTCCTATATAAACAGATCTATTTTTTAATTGAATATTTCTCATGAAAAAGGTACTTCGGTCCTTGTCAGGAATTTTTCCTTCCTGGTCATCTTGACTTCGGTATTCCATGCTCTGCAATTTATACCCACCTCTTTCCCAAAATCGTTTGAGGCAGTTGATGACTCTTTACCTCTCTCCAGTCAAGAATATTATAGGTATATTGGTGGTTGGATCAATAATACAATGTTCATTAAACAATTGACATGGACCAGTGAGACACTCATTGGTATAATACCATGTGATAATTACAGGAGACACCATGATATTGGATCTAACCCAACTTCATTAAATTATACATTAAAACCAAATTAAAATTGGAGGATTTAGAGAGATAAGACAAGGGTGCATAACCAAAAAAAAAAAAACCAAGCTCATTGCTGTCGAGTCGATTCCAACTCATGGCAACCCTATATGGGAAAGAGGATTTTCTTGACTGTAATCTTATGGAAGTAGATTGCCAAAATCATTCTTCCACAGAGCCTCTGGGTGGGTTTGAACTGCCAGCCTTTAGGCTAGTGTTGTTGTTAGGTACCTTCAAGTCAGTTCCAACTCAGAGTGACCCTACGTACAACAGAACGAAATACTGCCTGGTCCTGTGCCATCCTCACAAATCATTGCTATGTTTGAGCCCCTTGTTGTAGCCACTGTGTCAATCCATCTCGTCAAGGGTCTTCCTCTTTTTTGCTGACCCTCTACTTTACCAAGCATGTTGTCCTTCTCCAGGGACTGATCCCTCCTGATAACATGTCCAAAGAATGTGAGACAAAGTCTTGCCATCCTTGCTTCCAAGGAGCATTCTGGTTGCATTCTTCCAAGACAGATTTGTTTGTTCTTTGGCAGTCCATGGTATATTTAATATTCTTCACCAGTACCATAATTCAAAGGCCAATTCTCCTTCTGTCTACCTTATTCATTGTCCAGCTTTCCCATACATATGAGGCAATTGAAAATACCATGGCTTAGGTCAGATGTACCTTAGTCCTCAAAGTGACATCTTTGCTTTTTAACACTTTAAAGAGATCTTTTGCAGCAGATTTGCCCAATGCAATGAGTCCTTTAATTTCTTGACTGCTGCTTCCACGGATGCTGATTGGGGACCCAAGCAAGATGAAATCCTTGACAACTTCAATCTTTTCTCCATTTATCACGATGTTGCTTACTGGTCCAGTTGTGAGGATTTTTGTTTTCTTTATGTTGAAGTGTAATCCATACTGAAGGCTGTAGTCTTTCTAGTCTGTCTTCATCAGTAAGTGCTTCAAGTCCTCTTTGCTTTCAGCAAGCGAAGTTATGTCATCTGCATATCGCAGGTTGTTAATGAGTCTTTCTCCAATCCTGATGCCACATTCTTCTTCATATAGTACAGCTTCTCGACTTATTTGCTCAGCATACAGATCGAATAAGTATGTGAAAGGATACAACCCTGACGCACACCTTTCTGATTTTGAACCACGCAGTATCCCCTTCTTCTTTTCAAACAACTGCCTCTTGCTCTATGTACAGGTTCTTCATGAGCACAATTAAGTGTTCTGGAATTCCCATTCTTTGCAGTGTTATCCATAATTTGTTATGATCCACGTGGTCAAATGCCTTTGCATAGTCAGTAAAACACAGGTAAACATTCTTCTGGTATTTTCTGCTTTTAGCCAAGATCCATCTGACATCAGCAATGGTATCCCTGGTTCCACACCCTCGTCTGAATCCGGCTTGATTTTCTGGCAGCTCCCTGTCGATGTGCTTCTGCAACCGTTTTTTAATTATCTTCAGCATAATTTTACTTGTGTGTGATAGTAATGATATTGTTTGATAATTTGTGCATTTTGTTGGATTACCTTTCTTTAGAATGGCCGCAAATATGGATCTCTTCCAGTCGGCTGGCCAGGTAGCTGTCTTCCAAATTCCTTGGCATAGACGGGTGAGCTCTTTCAGTACCTTTGGATCCGTATTGGATGGCGAACTGTTTGTGCCTCTCAGGGTGCATAAGACCTCCCTGTTTTCCAGTTCATACAGCAGCAGCTAGACTCCCATCCTACAAGCTTCCTATGATGGCTTTCATTAGCTAGAAGTTGCAGAGACCCAGACCACAGCTGAGCAACTACGTTACTTGAAGATAATACATAACGTCAGGATATTAAGGAGTTAAATTCTTAAGATTATTAAGCCACTCCCCAACTATATGTTTGACGTTTTTGTAAATTATACTATTATGCTATAATTCCTCAAGGCGCCAGATGACTTTTAGTGATAAAAATTTAATGGTACCTGGCACCGTGGGGGAGCATGAAGTAATACCAGCCACATTTGCATTGGACTTCAGAGAAAACCAGAAAGGAAGCTGTGTTTCTCTTGAGTCACTGGATGAGACTCTGTACAGTCAATTCTCAGCACAGCGGTTGGAGTGTGTAGAACCCAAACATGGTTATGTTGTAGTTAGTTTCCCTCTAGCCGGTAACTTTATGTGTAGCAGAATGAAATGTTGCTTGGTCTTGCGCCATCTTTACTATCGTTGCTATGCTTGTGCCCATTGTTGTGGCCCCTAGGTATTTTAAGTGACTTCCAACCAAGGCGCTCCTCTTACAGGACAATATTCTGTTGTAATCCATAGAATTTTCATTGGCTAATTTTCAAAGTCAATTTCCAGGCCTTTCTTCCTAGTCTGGCTCCATCTGAATTTCTGCTAAAACCTGTCCACCATGGGTGGCCCTGATGGTATTTGAAACACCGGTGGCATAGCAACACGCAAGCCTCCACAGTACAACAGACGGGTAGCAGATGATTGTATTACCACCCTTCAAACCCTGCTTAAAACATTTATAGTTAACAATCATTAAAGTAATACGTTTTAATATGTCCCTTAAATCATGAGTTTTTATAGTCTTACACCTCTGAAGATGCTCCTTGAGGCTACTGTACTGCTCTGGGGACGGGAGGGAAGTTACTTGACTTCTTTAGTCTTCAAACCAGGCTTGGTCTGAGGATGATTATCTAAAATCCTTCAGCATATCAAGAACCACACTACTTACTTGAAATCTTAGAGCCTCCCATAGTGTAGAAAAGACACCCCTTCCTCCCATGACAGGCAGGCTGTCTCTCAGGCCCAGCCTCACCTTTTCATAACTAATGTTTTATAATGGCTCCTTTATTACACTGAAATAAAAGTCATAGATAATTTAAATCATCTTCACACATAATTTCAAAAAATCAATATAATACCCTAAGCCTAATATAACAAGAAATAAAAGGAAAGTAATTTATTATAAAATAATATCTTTCAACGTGTAAATGCCTGGGCATGTCTAGATTAGAAGACATAATGAAGAGGTCTGATGCTTGCATCTTGTTATAATGAAAAAATTTGAATTTAAGAGAAGCATGAAACTTCCATACAAGAAATACAGGAAAATGAAAGAGCAGAAAAACAAGTAGAAATGGAAATATAAACTAGAATTAGGATTTGTAATAATGGATCAAACTTATTTGTATATGATGAAAAAAGAGGGAAATAACCATAATTAAAGTATGGATAACAACCAAGACAAATTACAGACAGTTGAAGTGGAGAAAATGAGGAAGTGTAGTTACACAAAAGAGCTTGGTTTTATTTTTCAGTATAATGTATAATAAATCCAGTTGCTGTCAGGTCAATTCTGACTCATGGCAATCCCATGTGTGTCAGAGTAAAATTGTGCTTCATAGGGTTTTTAATGTCTGATTTTTCTGAAGTGGATTGCCAGGCCTTTCTTCCAGAGCACCTCCGGGTGGACTTGAACCTCCAACCTTTTGGTTAGTAGTTGAGAGCATTAACCATTTGTATCCCCTCCACAATGTATAATAAGTCCCTATAATATGACATAGGGCAGGTAGTGATGAAGTGTCAAAAAATAATATGTCTCCTGTCTTAAAATCCCACTGCATTTAATCTTTGCTATTTAAAAAGACCTTGGATACCATATCCTTTGATACCAAAGAAGAAGGCAGATTGGAAAATAAAACAAGAAGATGGTACCAAGAAATTATTTCACAGACTTCTGGGGACAGAATCAAAGTAGGATTGATAAACAACAGACCGTTAAAAATTATATAATTTTAATACATAATTTTCAGAGCACAGACAACTTGTTATACAACATTAAAACACATAAATTGGAAATAACATAAAATGTTTTTAAAGCAACCTTTATTATTAACATTCAATGAGATCTCTGTGTTTCTAAGTCTGTTAAAAGGAGTCTCAAATTCTCTCTGATACGTAATTGTACGTCACCGCAACAAACACTGACTGACATAGAAAGTGTATTGAACCAGCATTCCAAATACCATTTGGGCACTGCCGCTGATGATGAGACATTCTCAAATAGCTACCAAATCTTGCTAAGGTTCCAATCAAAACAAGGTGCAATTGATCCTCAGTTTACACAGAAGTTGCATTCCTTGAGTTCACTGTATATTAAAACCATGCAAAAACACTTTGTGATTATATGTAAACTGGAGGTAGGTTCAGGGCTCAGATAATTATAAGCACATTTTTCACCTTCACGAAATTCTAGTCGGATAGTCAAAAGTGAGGAAGAACATCTCTCCAAAGGACATATACAAATGAAAAGAACACATGAAAAGATGCCCATCATCATTAGCTAACACAATGAGATACCACTTCACACCCACAAGGATGGCTATAATAAAAAAGATAGATGTTAAAAGTGTTGGCAAGGACATGGAGAAATGGGAACCCTCATGCACTACTAGTGGGACTGTAAAGTGGTGCAGCTGCTTTGGAAAGCAGTCTGGCAGTTCTCAAAAGATTAGACGTAGAGTTACCATATAATCCAGTAATTGCACTGTTAGGTACATACCCAAGAGAAATGAAAACATATATTCACACATGAGCTTGTACGTGACTGTTTCTGGCAGCATTGTTCATGATATCCAAAAGTGGAAACAATGCAAATGTCCAACCACTGATGAATGTTGGCATATCTGTGCAATGGGATATTATCTGGCCATAAGGAATGAAGTTCTGATACACGCTACAACGTGGATGCACCTTAAAAACATTCTTCTAAGTTAAAGAAGCCAGACACAAAAGACCACATATTATGTGCTTTCATTTGTATGAAATGTCCAGGATAGGCAAATCCACAGAGACAGAAAGTAGATTAGTGTTTTGTTGCCAGTGGCTGGAGGGAGAGGGAAATGGAAAATGACTGCTAATGGGTATGGAAATTTTTTTTGGGAGATGGGGGGTGGTGATGAAATTACATAGTGGCGATATCTATACAACTGTGTAAATATATTAAAAACTACTCAATTGTACACTTTAAAAGGATAAATTTTATTATATCTCAATAAAAATATATATGTGTGTATATAAGACACCATATTTTGTGTGCACGGTAGAATGTAGTGGTAAATCTATAGCTTTGCTGCAAACTCTGATGCTTTCCTTTGCTGTTAGAATAAAGGACCTCTTTAATAAGACCTGCCAGGGTCTTCCCACCTCGTTGCAAACGTGTCCTGTGCAGCAAGCACACTAGCCCTCATTCTTCTTAAGGCCTTTGCACTAGACCCTCTGCCTGGAACTCTTTTAACCTCACTTCATCTGGGTAGTTCCTTGTGGCTTCCTTCAGCAAGTCTTCCCTAACCTCTGGACAAGGTCAAATCCCTGTTCTTCGCTTTCCCAGCACCATATCTCTTCTCTCTCTTATCACTGTTATATTTGCATTTTAATGGGTAATTTTTGGATTAATATCTGTCTCTAATTCGTTTAGTTGTAAATTCCTTGAGGGCTAGTAGGATCATATCTAGGTTTGATTATTGCTTACTCCTCTATCTTCTGGAAGGTACCTGACACACAGTGCCTGATCTATTCATACTAAAACACCAAATCCATTGCTGTTGGGTTGATTCCTACTCATGGTGACCCCATGTGCTACAGAGTAGAATTGCTTCATAGGGTTTTCTTGGCTGTAGTCTTTACCCAAGCCATGGTGTTTTCAATCACCTCATATGCATGCGGAAGCTGGATGATGAATAAGGAAGACGGAAAAAGAATTGATGCCTTTGAATTATGGCGTTGGTGAAGAATATCGAATATACCGTGGACTGCCAGAAGAATGAACAAATCTGGCTTGGAAGAACTACAACCAGAATGCTCCTTAGAAGCAAGGATAGTGAGACTACATCTCACATACTTTGGACATGTTATCAGGAGGGACCAGTCCCTAGAGAAGGACATCACGCTTGGTAAAGTAGAGGGTCAGCACAAAAGAGGAAGACTATCAATGGGATATATTGACACAGTGGCTGCAACAATGGGCTCAAGCATAACAACAATTGTGGGGAAGTCTCAGGACCCAGTAGTGTTTCATTCTGTTGACTATGAGTCGGAACTGACTGAACAATAACAACAAAAGTCTTTACAGAAGCAGATCACCAGGGCTTTCCTTTATAGCACTGCTGGGTGGGTTCAAACTGCCAACTTTTTTTTTTTATTTTATTTTGCTTTAGGTGAAAGTTTATAGATCAAGTTAATTTCAAAATAAATTTTTCAATATAATATAAATTAAAAAATTTACACAATACAGTTTTGTGACATTAGTTGCAATCCCCACAATGTGACAGTATGCTCCCCCTTTCCACCCCGGGTTTCCTGTGTCTATTTGTCTTGTTCTTGTCCCTTCCTGTGTTCTCCTCTTACTTTTGGGCAGGAGTTGCCCATTTGGTCTCCTGTATTTGATTGAACTAAGAAGCACATTCCTCATGTGTGTTATTATTTGTTTTATAGGCCTGTCTAACCTTTGTCTGGAGCCCTGGTGGCACAGTGGTTAAGAGCCCAGGCCGCTAGCCAAAAGGTTGGCAGTTCAAATCCACCAGCTGCTCCTCCGAAACCCTATTGGGCAGTTCTGCTCTGTCCATAGGGTCGCTATGAGTCGGAATTGACTTGATGGCAATGGGTATTCTTTGTCTGAAAAGTGGACTTCGGGAGTGGTTTCAGTTCTGAGTTAGCAGAGTGTCCAGCGGCCATAGTCTTCGGAGTTCCTCCAGTCTCTGTCAGATCAGTAACTCTGGTCTATTTTTGTGAATTTGAATTCTGTCCTACATTTTTCTCCAGTTCTGTCCGGGACTGTCTGTTGTGATCCCATCCCTGTCAGAGCATTGAACCACCAACCTTTAGGTTAGTAGTTGAGCACGTACCATCTGCACTACATCTTAAGGACTTTTATCTATTCATAACCAAAAACCAAACCCAATGCTATCAGGTCGATTCCAACTCATGGCTACCCTGTGTGACCATGTTGTTGTTGTTGTTGTTGTGTACTGTGGAGTTTATTCTGACTCAAAGCAACCTTATAGGACGGGGTAGAACTGCCCCATAGGATTTCCAAGGCTGTGATATTTACAGAAGCAGATTGCCACTACTTTCCTGCAGAGCAACTGGTGGGTTCGAACTTCCAACCTTTCAGCTAGATGAGTGCTTAACCACTGCACCACTAGGACTACTTCATGTGTTCACAAACCCAAAAACGAAACCTGTTGCAGCAGAGTCGATTCGGACTCATAGCGACCCTATAGGACAGAATAGAACTGCTCCATAAGGTTTCCAAGTGGTGGCTGGGGGATTCAAACTGCCGACTTTTTGGTTAGCAGCCATAGCTCTCTATAACTCTTAACCACTGCACCAGAGGTTAGTAAATAGTTGTTGAATGAGTTAATGAGTGAGTCACTTCCTCTTTAGTCTCTGTATGCCATTTCTGAGTTCACTTCCACACTGGCCATTTGTTGATCCATTAAAAAATGTTCATTGAGTGTCTACTATGTGCCAGACTGCATACGACTTCTTGTGACTTATTAAATGATGGCTGATTTAGTCAACTACTACTAGGGTGAGAGGAGTTATTTTACCTACAAAGGATTCTGAATGAGCCCCAGCAGGAATACAGGAATTAAGCTCCTCAGACGGTGGCTGATATGCACTTAAGGCTTCATAGACTCTCCTTTTGGATATTTCAATATATAATTCTTGGTAATGTCAGTTAAGTAAATCATGTAACTTTAAACGTTAAGCTTTTTTTCTAGCTTCTGATATAATCCTACTACCAAACTTTCAGCTCAACTGTAAATTTAATGCTAAAGCAAATCAAACTATTGGAGTATGTAAGAACTACACACACTAACCACAAAGGTTTCTAATCCTCATCTAGTCTCTACTACCAAACCAAACCCATTGTCAGTCCCAACTCTTAGCAACCTTATAGGACAGAGTAGAACTGCCTCATAGGGTTTCCAAGGCTGTAAATCTTTATGGAAGCAGACTGTCACATCTTTCTCCTGTGGAGTGATTGGTGGGTCTGAACAGCTGACTTTTCCGTTAGCAGCTGAGCACTTAACCACTGTACCACCAGGGCTCTTTGGTGTGTTCCAAGGACCTAGAATATAGGTAAGGAGCCCTGGTGGTGCAATGGTTAAGTGCTTGGCTGCTAATCAAAAGGTTAGTGGTTCAAACTTACCCAGTGGTTCTCTGGGAGAAAGACCTGGTGATTCTTTTCCATAAAGATTATAGCCAAGAAGACCCTGTGGGGTGGTTTTACTCCGTCATGTGGGTCACGATGAGCTGGAATCGACTTGACGGTACCCAACAGCAACAAGCATATAGGCACTAAACAAATCTTTGTTGACTGAAGTGAAGAAACCCAGTCTTATTCATCTGTGCATTCTCAGGGTTTAGCATGGTGTCTGGAATATAATAGACACTCAGTAAACGTTAGTTGAATGCATTTATCCATAATAAACTAGCACCCAGGGTAACTATATGCTGTTTTTCCTAATTTCATGTCATCTAAGAGTAAACCAATAAGTCTCCAATTGCATAACTGATCATTCTAATTACAGATACAGTTCAGTTAACTTTTGCTCTCTTTTACTTTTGCCTTGATACCGATAATTTCTAAAACCTTAGTAGGATTATCGAGGTCATTAGTTAAAAGGCGTTTTATAATGAAACCATTCTTACCTCCTCACAAATGACTTATTAATAACAAAAATAAAAATAATAACTGAACAGTGGAGAAACTAGATAACTCCTTAAATCAGTGATCAGGATTAATATCAAACAGACATCATATGCCTCTGGATGGGGTACCTTGAGAAAGACCCACAGTATTTCATTTAAAAAAACGGGTACCCTAATCTAATCATAAAGGAAGCTCAGACAAATCCAACTGACTCATTCTACAAAACAACTAGCTTATATTCTTCAAAATGTCATTGTCATGGAAGACAAAGAAAGGCTGAAGAGATGTTCCAGGTTGAAGGAAAGTGAAGAGGCATGACGACTAAATGCAATATGTGATCCTGGACTCGGTCCAGTATTGGAGCCAAAAAAAATTCCATAAAAGCCATTATTAGGAAAACTGACAAAATTATAATATAAGCTGTAGGTGAAAAGAAAACTATTGATCAATGTTAAATTTCCTGAATTTGATAACTGTACTGTGGTTATGTAGGAGAATGATAACCCTGTTTTCAGAAAACACACACTGAAGTAATAAGGCAGGATGGATGCAGCCCACTCTCATATGGTTAAAAAATATGTATATATACCCTAAGAGAAAATGAAAATAAATGGTAAAGAAATTGACCAAAATATTAAAAATTGGTGAATCTGGGTAAAGGGAACATGGGAATTATTTACTACTCCTGTAATTTTTTTTTTTAATTTGAAATTATTTCAAAATTAAAAGTTAAAAAAAAAAAAGGAACAAAAAAACCTTTCCTCAAAACAACAACATTGAAAATAAGCAATCATGTGCCATATTAGTTCAAGGTTCTAACTAAACCAAACCACTAAAACACTCACTTTTTCCCCACTAGGTTTTTGGTATATTTATTGCAAAGAATGAATGCCGTCAATATTTCTTCTTTAGCCCAGTGAAAATGGAAATTCATTCACTCAAGTCCAAACAGTAGACTTTTAATGATTATCAATTATGTGCCAGGTAGTGTGCTAAAAGAAAACAACAAAACAACTAAACCCATTGCTGTTGAGTTGATTCCAACTCATAGAACTAACTCCATCATAGGGTTTTCAAGGAGTGGCTGGTAGATTTGAACTGCCAACCTTTTGGTTAGCAGCTGTAGGTCTTAACCATTGCATCACCAGGGCTCAGAGATAATGGTAAACCAAGAATAAGTTATGGTCTCTGTTCCTGAGGAATTCAGGTTAATGGGAGAAGCAGACACTTAATCAGGATAAGGTACTATAGGAGCAGGAGGTTGGAGCAATTACTTGCGGGAATTTGTTTCACAGAAGTGACATCTGAAGTGGATCTTGAAGGCTAAGTAAGAGTTTTCCAGGTAGAAGGAAAGGATATTTCCGGGCATGAGGAATTGCATGTGCAAAAGGACAAAGCTTCGAAAAGTTCAATAATCATTCCTAACTTTATGCCAGATGTAGTTCGGAGGCATTAAAACCTAGTTCAGCTACTTTAGAAATAGTTTTATTATGAAATATTACATTCATGAAATTATATAAAACATAACTGTACCTCTTAATACATTTTTATAAAGCAAATATACATGTAACCATCATCAAGGTCAAAAACTGTAAAATGGCCAATAGTCCCAGAATGAGCACTCCCAATCCAGTATCACTTCCCAACCCTCTCCTCCCCACAAAGGTAACCACTCTTCTATTATTTTAATGGTTGTTTTAGGGTTTATTTTATATATCTTTACCTTATCATAGTCTACCTTCCAGTGATACACCACTTCACATATAAGATACTATTCTGTTTTTAAAATTTTTTTAAATTCATATCTTTACTATTTAGAAATATAGCCCTAAACACATAGAAGTATAATATATATAGAAAAAATGGCACAAATCATAAGTGACAGCTCAATGATTTATCATAAATGTAACATGCACATATAACCATCACACAGCTGGTGAAATAGAACATCACCAACTGCCCGGAAACCTTCCTTGTGCTCTTTTCCAATGACTGCTTCTTCCTCCACAAAGGCAACCACAGTTCTAACACTGTTGATTAGCTTTCCTTTTGTCTGTTTTTGAAATGGAACCATATAGTCTACATGTATTTTGTGTCTGGCTTTTCATTCCACATGATGTTTTCTGAGACTCAGTCTATGGTGTTGTGTGTAGCTAGAGTTCTCTCACTTTCATTGGTAATATTCCATTATATAAATATACCATAATTTATTTACCCATTCTGTTGATGGACACTTAAATTGTTACTAGTTTTTGGATTCCATGAATAAAGCTGCTATGAACATTCTTGTACCTGTCTTTTGGTGTATATGTGCATGCATTTCTGGTGGGATATACTTTAGGAATAAAATTGCTGGGTCATAAGATATGGATATGCTCAAATTCAGTAGATAATATCAAACAATTTTCCAAAATGATTGTTTCAATTTACACCTTCACCAACAGTATAGTGTTCCCATTGCTCCATGTCCTCTCAGTGGGAATTTCCATATCAACACTGAGAGTTGTCTTTTTAATTGCAGCCATTTTGGTGGGTGTGTAATGGTATCTCGTTGTGATTTTAATGTACATTTCTTTATAATAATAAAATTAAACATATTTTCATATTTTTAGGCTTATTATGGACTATTTTAAACATATACAAAATAAACATAAGTATGATAATCTTCTTGTACCCATCGCTCAGCTTCAACTATTATCAACATGCCCATTCTTGTATCATCTTTACCTCCACCCATATCCACCCCTTATTTTATTATTTTTTATACTTTTTTAAAAGTTAAATTTGCATGCACTGAAAAATTTGGTGGTACAATTTTAACAAATTGATACACCCAGGTAACCCACACCCCTATCTCCCTCCAAAATTCCCTATATCCAACCCACCCTCACAATTTAGGTACTTTTTGCTCTGCTGATTCTGCAAAGTCTGAGAAATCTAGTGTGTTTGGAGCATAGCATGTACGAAGTTGTGGGAGGGCTGGGTATAGTAATAAGTATTTGTTTTATCCTGTGTGCTAGGTCCTGGTGAGTGCCTTACTCATTAACTGATTTCTCACAACCCTGAAAGTAACGTACAGTTGAGGAAATTGAGGCTGAAGAAAGGTTCTCACTTGCGTAGGGTCACAAAACTCATGGGTGATAGAGGACTAACACTCAGATTTTTCTGACTTCAAACCCATGCTCTTTTTACTAATTGTTGTTATTCATGTAGGCATTTGGAAGTCAATAGGGGTTTTAATTTGGGGAGCAACATTATCAGATTGTTTGAACTATAATTCTGTTGATAGTGTGGAATATTGGAGTGAGAGAGAGATTGGTGGTGCAAGACCATGGAGGTGGTTATTAGATTAGATTTTGGACGAGAAAATTGATGGTGCGTATGGAGAGAGGAAACTATTTCCTACATCTTTTTATATAGCTCATGGTGCTAGACTGGAGTTGGGTTAAGTGCGATGAGAAACCTTGTAGAGGTAACTTTCATTACTTTGCATCTGAGCATATGCTCCTTTCTATGACTCCAAGGCAACACTGTTAACTAAAATTAGGAAGAGGGAGAGCAGCTTTGGTGCAACAACATATACAGTCTTGGTCTTGCTAATTTTGAGATGCCTGGAGGAAATTCAGATGGTCTATCTCATGGACAGTTAGAAATATAGCTTAGAGGCTCCAGGGACAGGTCTGAGCTGGAGATAAAATTTTAGAAATCAACAGAATGTAACTTCAGGCACAGGCTTTGGACTCAGACAGATCTAGTTTTAAATCCTAGCTCAGACACTAAGGTGTTTCCCTATTTGTAAAATGGGATAATACCTAACCCAGGATCTTTGTAAGGAGTTGATGGAAAAAAGTAAAGCACTTGGCACGTTGTCTGAGCTCACTAAGTGATAAAATTATCATTAGCTATTATTAGATGACAGTACAGACATTCTTAAGAAGAAACTCCTCTATAACAAAAACTTTTTTTTCTTGGAATTCATTTAAATGCTTTCGGACACGAATTTAAACAGTAGCCCTGTAGGTATGGTTTGGCACCTACAAAGCAGCATGGTGCATGTATCCTTAGGACCTAAGTGTGCTTTAGCACTGGAAATGGAAGATACAAGGCATGTCAGGGGCTTCCCAGTAGGCAACTTATGTCCAGGGCAGCAACCTAGTTACAGCTTACTCCCTACCCTCCTTAAAATAAGCATTATAGGGAAAGCAATATCTTCTTTTTCCATCTTATGCTGCTTGCACAATACTTTGGTGTTAAGTTCTAGATAATAGAACAACAGTTTTATATTTGTCCTTGTAAATCAATTTATCCACAAATACATGACCTTTTCTAAATACTTAGCCCCTATTTTGGCCCATAATTTGATTTGGTACATAATTGTGGATTTAATTTTGTTGTAAAATGGCATATCATAATCAAAGCTAGCAAAATCTGGACCACAGTACATAGTAACTCGAATTACTTCTATCTGATGTTAGCTTTTTATGCTGCTTAAGTAGTAGGCTCTGTCTACAGCAGATGGGAAATCAAGAATGGATCTTTAAAAAGCAACAAAATGATAAGAAAAACAGGCCCCATGAGGAAAGTTAAAGAGTCACCAAAGTTTATCTATGTAAGGCCACCAAATTGACCTGTTTGATTGGGTTGAAAAATAGGTTTGACTAGTGTTTCCCTGTTTTGCTGGTCTTAAAGACCTCACCTAGCATTAATAAATAAATAAACCAGCAGGATTAATTAGCTAGTACCATTCTTCAAATAATTATATATTATGATAGACTGCATGCAAAGAGAGTCATAATAATTCCTTCCATTCCTATGTAAGCATACTCCTTTGCAATGTGACTTTGCAGATCCTCCCATCAAGAGCGGGAGTGTATCTCACTCCTTAAAAGGCATCTGTGCTGGCCTTTGAAATGCTCTGACTAAGAGAATGCGGTGAAGTAAGATCATACAACTTACGAGGGTAGGGCCTCAAGAGATCTTGCGGCTTCCACTCTCTACCCTCTTGCCATGCTGCTACCATGTGAAAAAGCTCAGGCTAGATACCTTGAGGATGAAAGGCTACAAGGAGAGACAGGTCCAGCCAACAGTCAACACCAACTGCCAGCCATGTGAGTAAGCCACAGGTTGAGCCATCAGATAGATGACTGGCAATAGCTGCATGAGTGACCCAGGCAGGCCAGCCCAAATCACTGACCTACAGAACTGAGAGCACCGTTGATTTTGGGGTGGTTTGTTATGCAGCAGTAATGTCTGTCCATCCATCCACCCATCCATGCATCCATCCATATTTAGATATGGTAGTGTTCCCCCACCTTGAAGATAACAGAAAATGATTTTAAACTGTAAAAGGAACTTAGGTTAATCATGAGGGTGTACTTTCAGACTTTAAGGATCAAAAATGCTGTTATAATGCATTGTTTAGGTTGCTGTGGTGAAAGGAAAGGCAGATGATTTTCTGGGATGGTTTGTGTGTCGTGTTTTTAAGAGGCAGGGCAATTCTAGATGATGTCCAAAGACTCATTAATCTCTAGAATTCTGTGAATTTTCAATTAAATTTTTGTAGTGTAGCAGCTCCATTTCTACTTCATGAACTTGTACATAGCATTTTAATACCTTTGTCAACTGGCAGGATCTACTGGCTCATCTTTTGCTTATAATGTGAAAATGCAGATCCAAAACAGCTACGGTATAGTGTAAGGAAAAGAGTGCAGGAAATACAGCGTAATAGCTAATAGTTCCAGAACCAACTGCTTATGTCAAATGCTGACTCTTGGCTATGTACCAGCTGTACCCTTGATGAGTTATCTAACCTCTCTTTGCCTCAGTTTTCCCATCTGTAAAGTGAGAGGATAAAAAACTTTTTTGGATTGATAGGATTAAGTGATTTAATACCTGAGTTTAAAACATATTAACTACCCAATACATATCAGACATTGGTAGTAGTATTAAAAAAACCTGTTGCCGTCGAGTCAATTCCAACTCATAGTGACCCTAAAGGACAGAGTAGAACTGCCCCATAGGGTTTCCAAGGGGTAGCTGGTAGATTCAAACTGCCAACCTTTTGGTTAGCAGCTCTTAACCACTGTGCCACCAGGGCTCCATTGTTGTTATAGTAGGTAGTAATCTGGACCTGGACCCAATTCTGCTTCTGACTGACCTTGGGTAAATCACTTAACTTCTCTGGGTCTCGATTTCCTCATCTACAAAATAAGGTTTTCTAGATAACATACACGGTTTCTTTTCAGCTTTAAAATTCTATCATTCAATGTACACTATTTTTTCCCACATGCACAGTCTAATCTTGTCTCTAATTTTTCAAAGATTGTCTAAAATGTTTTATTTTAGCAAGCAACTTGAGGACCCTCATGTAATGGCCACTTTGGAGCATAAAACTGCATTTACTCACAAAAGATTTCTAAAGAAATTTTACTCACATCTTGTAAGCAAACATAACTCTCATATACCTGAAGCAATCTTTTCAGGTTTATGAAAATTTATAACTGTACATTCATCTTTACCTGTGATAAATATGCTATTATATAAAACTTGGAAAGAGGTTCCAAAAACGAAGAAAACATTTCGCTTCAAATTTTACCACACAAAGATCTCCACTGTTAATATTTTGGTATGTTTCCTTTCAGTCCTTTTTCACTCTATTTTTTGAGTGGCATTCATACTGTATATTCACCTTTGTACAATATTATTCTGTAATTTTCACATTACAGCCTTGACTTTTAAAATTAATGTTTATTTTTTCTGCTTATAAATTTTATGTTTAATTCAGAAATTTCAAAAAGTATACAAGCATAAAGAAAATATTAATCACTCCCCAAACCAACCCACTGCTGAAGTGTCACATTACAAAAACAAAATTTTTTTTTTGCTTAAGCATCATGTACAGTTAAATATTAAACAAAATGTGATTTGTATTGGGTGCATAACAAGCAGCATTATATTTTAGTTTGATGTTGGATGAAGCTTCTTGACAAGGGAGCAGATAAAAACTATCACACATTTTACTTATGTGACTGGTTACTGTGTGTGTAGAATGTACCGCACGTGGAATTTTTTAAAAAGTTGATAATTTTTCTATCCCTTTCCTGTCAGTCCCATAATCAAGCTGCTACAATCCTCAAGGCCTATGCAAAAGGGCCATTCAATATTTTTATAATAATAACAGATTTATCAGCTTATTGAACCTACTACAAACTTTCCTTCGAATTTCGAAAATGGGTTCCAGGCACTCAGTTTTTCTCTTCCAAAATACAGAGCCTAGCTACTCAACGAAACCACGAGGACCCACAAACTGGCAGCTTAAGTTGGACTACCGCCGCAGTTTTCAGTGAATCTAGGCGCAGGTAAACACAGAAAACAGCGTTTTTCCTTCAAATGTCCGGACCGACAGTCGGCACACGTGCTTCGGGTTGCCAGGATTAAGAATTCCGTCCAGCGAGCGAGGGAGAAGGCGGGGAGGTGGCTCCCGGCGCCGCACTAGAGGCGCGTGGATCGCAGGGTTTGACAGACACCTGCGATCTTCGCGGATTTTCCAAGCCAGACCAAGAGGAGGGAAAGTGCGTGCCGCCCGCGTGACCAAGGTTCACTTTCAGGTTTCAAAAATAGCGCTACTTGAATACACAGAGGTCTACACTTTTCCTCCCAAGGGCCGGATAAAAAACTTGGAAAACGTTCTCCTTTCACCATATATCAATGCACCTTTTTGAAATGACCACTGCTAAGGGCTTACAAACTGGCACAGCCTCTCCCCACAGCGCTTCTCCAATCCTCCAGCGAGGTGCAGTACCACCCCCAGAACAGCCAGAGGAACAGTTTAGTTGCTGAGCAGCAAGTCTCCAGGACGCAACGCCGCAGAAGCCCTCACACCTCTCCGCGCGCGCACCCCGGGGCTCGGCTCCCCAGCGGTCGACTGGAGGCCCCCGGTCCCTGGCCTCTCCTGCCGCGACGCCTCCTCTCCTCACAGGCCGGGGGGGGGGGTAAGCAGCTGGGCGCATGCGCGCGGCGCTACCAGGCGTGCCGGCCACACTCCCCCCACCCACTCGGTGAGCTTGTCACTTCCTGCCCTCGCCCCATCTCCGTCCGGGGTCAGTCAGTCGCTCCTTGTCGCTGCCGGAGAGTCTCTGCTTCCCCCTTCCTCCCCGCGCCGCGGCGGTAGCTCAGGCTCTTTGGGGAGGGGGCGACAGAGGAAGAGAGAGACGGACTTAATATAAAGTTTCCTGAAACAACAACTTCTACCACAAGCGGTCCAAGGGGGGCGACCCCCGGCCGTCTCCGCCCCTCTCAAGCCTGAGGGAAGGTTGCAGGTGGAGCGGCGCCGAGGGAGCCGCGCTCGGAGGCAGCCGTTGCCGGGCGAGGGGCGCCTCAGGTCCTGCCCGCTCGAGTTCCAGCCCCTTCGGCGGCGGCCGCGGCTGCTGCGGGGCGGTTCCTCCTGTCAACTGCCTGCGTCCGCGCGCCTCCCGCCCGCCCGCTCCCAGCGCGGAGGAACGCCGTGAGCCACCGCCGTCGTTCGGGCCGCCAGGGC
>NW_004444033.1:2215558-2264196 GCF_000243295.1 Trichechus manatus latirostris | reverse complement strand
GCGCTCGCCCGCCCAGGACGGCCAGGCCGTGGCCGCCCGCCGGGCCCTCGCCGTGCGCGCCGGAGCCTGCGTTTCCGGGTAGGGAAGGACCTGTGCGGGAGTGTGTGCTGGAGAAGGCTTAGTGCGTTGCCTTCCCTTGCGTTTTCTAAGAGGGAGGTGCGGGTCCGTGGGGGGAACGCGGGGGACGGGTGAAGGAATCGTGTCTGGGAAATGCAGCCAGAGCCCCACCAGGAAGTTCAGGGCGAGTGACGGGTGTGTGCTTCTTTCAACAGCCGAGCCGCAATGAAGAGCTTCTTACAGTGAAAGCAAAGTAGGTCGCGCCCACTGAAAATGCCTTTAAGGGACAAATACTGTCAGACTGACCACCATCATCACGGATGCTGTGAACCAGGTACTCCCGTCCGCTTCTGCAGTTACCTTGCTCTCCATCAGGGCCACTCTACCTTCTGTTTCCTTCCAGCTTTCTTTTCCTCCTGACCAAGAGGTCATTCCTAAAGAAGTAGGCTGTAATTTTCCCTGGCATGAAACCAGTTATGAAGCTAAAAGCTTGTACAAACAGGAGGTTTCCTTTGCTCTATCCCTTAAAAAAAAGACTGCAAGTGTCGCCTTAAATCTTTTCCATCAGATCTTTCAGTCCTGTTTCCTTTTCTTTCCAGGCAGCTTGCAGTTAGTAGTATACTCCCATGCTCTGTGGATGTTCAAAACTTTTAAGAAAGAGAAAAATAGAAGACTAGCATTTATGTTCGTGAAAATGGTCTCATTAAAACTTAAAAACAGGAAAAGTTTTTTATGCATTTTTATCCAGAAACTCTCTCTTAATGCCTAAAAACGAGTGTAGTTGGGGTTAAAAAAAAGTTTTTTGAACCTCACTTGTTTTGAGGGTCAGGTTTTGCTAAGTGCAACCTTTTTAAAATTTTGTTGGACAGAACATATTGTACTGCAAAATAAAAAATCTTCTATTTAGATAGAATACCTAAGTATTTTAAGGGTATTTTGTTCAGTGGGACATTTTTTCTGAGTAGAATTTATGAAGTGAAAAAATTGTTTTTAGGAGTCTTAAAGAGTATTTAGCAAATTTTAGTTTGAGAAATGTGTTATATAAACTTTTGACAGTTTTTCTACTTAGAACTTTGATGTGCTTTGTCACAAACATTTAAAGGTACAGCTTAAAAGAGAATCATTGAATACATACTGTCACTAAAACAAATAAAGGCTATTCTAGTTCAAAAGAAGGTGTTTACTTATTTTGACCTAAAAGTTATTAGCGTTTTTTTATACTTTTGGTTGCTTTTTGTAGGACTGTTTTAACTGTACTAGTGTACTAGGTATTATCACAGTAGAGTTCATTTTAAGTTATTTTTTGATTAATAGGAAAAAATGGCAGTGGTAAAGAGGTACAACTTCCATTTTCAGAGGACTTTGGTACATATGAGAATACAATTTGTATTAGGACTCTGTCCCACCACACTTTGCTGAGATCAGTAATATCTCACCTCAACTCAGGGAATCCAAGGATGGAATCTAGTTTCTTTTCAGCTGTCCTCCGCCCCATCTAACTTTTGGAACCCTTTCACACTGCGTATTTTGTGTATTTGAAGTGAAGATATTTATTTATGTTTTACCAAGTTTTGAACAGAGTTTGCTAGTTTTGAAGTACAAAGTGCTACCTTGGAAGTACAAAGATGTGAATGCTTTTTATACTTGTGTTCTGCTGAACTTTTATTCCAGGTTTTTTTCTGAGAACATTTCATTCAAGTCAACTTCTGTAAGTTGAATTAGTGTATGAAATCATCTTACTTAGGAAGAAGTTGATTTGTTCATTTATTTATTCATTGTTTTTTTAACAAATTATTGAGCACTTAGTGGTGCTGGACAGGCATGGTCCAAGGCAGTGGGGATATAAATGGTGAACAAGCAAAGTCTTCCCTTCACAGGTCTTATGGCTGGGAAGACACAGACATAACCAAACAAATAACCAAGGTAATCTGCGACCTTACCTTAGTTAGTATATTCTAGTAGTGGCACAGTGGTTAAGAGCTACGGCTGCTAACCAAAAGGTTGGCAGTTCATGTTTACCAGTTGCTTCTTGGAAACCCTATGGGCAGTTCTACTCTGTCCTGTAGGGTCTCTATGAGTTGGCATTGACTCGAAGGCAACAGGTATTGACTACAGTTTTCTATGGACTTGAATGCCTTTTAAAGAGGTTTTCCAGAACTTTTTAATGTGTATTGGAACTTTTTTGTTTCTTTTTTCTCCTCCATTAACAAAAAATCAAATGAATTGCATTAATTTAAAATTTTCATCTTCTTTTTGCTAGAAACTTTTTCCATGCAGTTTTCTTTTTTTTTCTTTCCAGATTATCAGGTCAAAAATAGTTATTCTTTGTTTTTTTTTAGCTAGAATTAAACACTTTCTAAGGTTTAGTCCTATCTTAATTCAGTGGAGAGCTAGAACTTTGTTAACTTACAGAATTGTCATTATTTCAGAGGAAGGCATGTTTTGAATGTTTCTAGGACTTGAAAGGAATTATGTTATGGTATGATAGTTTTAAAAAGAAGTGCCCTCAGATGGAGGGAAGAAGAAGAAATGATATTTGAGGAATTCTTTTAAAGGACTCTGATGAGAGGTGGTCCTCTTGTGAATTATGGACAGTAATTGGTTCCTTGGATGAGAGTGGTGTATTCCTGAAGAGAGTGTTGGGTCTTAATGGAATGGGACAGCTTGTAGTTAAGGGTGGTGTTATAAGCCTATCAGTGTATTTAAAGTATCTTCTTCTTATGCTTTAAGAATGTTTTTTATTGTAGGAATTTTCAAACCTTCAGAAGTAGAGAATGCCATTAGGAACCTGATGCAGCCATCACACAGCTTCATCAGTTGTCAATACGTGGACAATCTCTTTTCATCTCTGTTCCCCCTTCCCCACAATTTCCTTCTCTACCCTCTAACTTTCATAAATAGAAGGCTCTTTTAAGGGGCTTGTTTTAAGGAGAGACTCTTACAAAAGTAAATATTTTATTCTGGGAAGTGTGTTTTTGGAAGGATGTAAGGAAAGATGTTAACGTTTGATGGTATGGGTTTTTTTGATAGGAATGTGTTGTCCTCTTTCTAAATGGTAATGTAACTTAGATGGGTCTGAACTTGGGAGAGATGATAGAATATATGAGGGAAGCTTTTATTTACTTATTTTAAATTGTACTTTAGATGAAGGTTTACAGAGCAAACTAGCTTCTCATTAAACAGTACACATACTGTTTTGTGACATTGGCTGCCAACTCCACAACATGTCAGTACTCTCCCCTTCTCGACCTTAGTTCCCCATTACCAGCTTTCCTGTCCTGAGGGGAGCTTTTTAAAAAAAAATATATACATATATATATTTATATATATATGGTTTTCTAGGCAAGAGTATATTTTCAAATGAAGAAAGAATCCCTTTTTACAGTGGGAGCTACATGCTAAGCTAACTTTGCATATAATTGTTTTTTACAGTGGGGCACAGCTAAGCTAACCTTGAAGCTATTTTGAATGTTGTCTCAGGATACATGTGTGTTCTGGTGGTACCATTGTTCTGAGGGTGATGAGTAACACAGTTTTGCTCTAGGTTATAAATTAGGTGTTGTCATGTGGAAATGGAAGTTGGTGTACTGTAGAAGGTTTTCTGAAGCGTGTACTTAAATGAGAAGAGGGCTCTAACAAGAAGGCCCCATTTTATCATTATATCCCTCCCTTACTTATTACTTTTTTTTTTTTTTTTAAATTCTCCCTTTCTGGAATTCTTGCCACTTACAGAGCCAGACCTTGAAGTTTTTAGTTCTTACAACTGTGTAGGTTCTCTCCCTCTCTTTTGTAGGTTTTTTTTGATAAACAGTTGTCAGTGCTATAGTGCACAAATACTAAAAAGAGATCTATCTAACACAAATAAGCAATATCATCAGTCTGTTTACAAACTTCTGTTATTGTTTCTCTAAAGGATTGAATTCTACTTCTCTTAGATTTTGACAAAGATTTTTCAGTTTTTGGTGTTAGGGAAGCAGTTAATTTATACATGTTGATGATGATGATGATAGAATGTTTATTGAGCACTTACTATATCCTAGGTGTTGTTTTAAGCAGTTCACCTGCATTAACTCATGTAATCTTCACACAACTTTATGATCTGGGTACTTTTATTATCCCCATTTTAGAGAAGAGAAAAGAGAGATCAGAGAGTTTGATGTACTTTAGTCGCATCTAGTGAATGGCAGAAAAGACATTTAAATGCAGGCTGTCCTGGTCCAGAGTCTGTTCTTAATCGATGCAGGGTAGCGTCAGTAACAGATGTTCTCAAGATGAGTTGTGTGTGTGTATGATCTTAATTCATTGAAAATATCCCTAAAGTGTCTCTTAAAATGGGGAAATTTTAGCTTAATAAAATAAATTGGTCCTGAGACATAGTTCTTCCTGTTTGTGTACCCCTGAATACAAGACTTGAGGCATAAAGGGGGAATCCAAGGCTGTGTCTGTTTACATGCACAGCAGGCTTTAGCCCCTTCAAGCCGAGGCTCTGAAGCAGTAGCAACACGCACTACTGAAGTAGCCCTCCTTATCTCCTCACACAAAAGAGGTGGTTTGGGATCTGATGAGCAGAACTTTATAGCATATTTTAAAATAGTCAGATTTCCTCCACCACGGCTTTCCCTCCTTATTTAATAACTGAATGAAAAACTCAGTTTTCCTTTTGTTACTTTGTTTCATACTACCATAATCCAGTTTATGATATATTTATACTACTAATCTGACGATTTTGGAAAGTAGGGATGATATAGACTTTTGCAAATGAGAAGGAAATTTTCTTATTTTTAAAATGGAAATGTCTTTGCTTTTTATAAAAAGATGAATAGTACAGAAGTGTGAGGCAGAATTGAAAAATCACCCTGATAGAACCTCTGTTAAGTTTTGTTGGTATTCTTCCAGACTTTTTTGTGTTTATATTAGCATCTATACATACACACACTTATACAAATAAACTTCTGTTTTTCTGTGTCTGTCTAAATGTGTGTTAATATAAATGGGATCATATCATTTTGTAACCTGTTTTTGCTGCGATCTAGTCTAGCCCCTACTGAGAGACTTTTAAATTGTTTGAAAATTTTCTAAATTAAATACAGTGCTGCAGTGAACATTCTGTTACGTCCATCATTGTGCACTTGTCCACTTGTTTGTTCAGTGGTTTTTGAGTTTTGTTCGTAATTGCTCAGAGAGCTGCACCAGATTGTCCAGAGTTTTGGAATGGTTTATGAGGTGTCGCTGGGCCACCATTGCCCTAGGATTTTAGTAAATATAGTGGTTCCTCTTCAAGGGGAATAAAAAGGCAAACGTGAGGAATGTGTACTAAATAAAACTAAAGTAGTGTAAGGCCTTTGCATTTGAACCTCAGCTCTTGTCTTAAGTAGCCTTAAATTTACCTTGAATTGAGAATCATTTTAATTGTTTTATTTTCTCCCATTGTTTCATTTTGCGTTGTAAAGATGCTGGTGCGTATTATACAAGTGTAACTATAACTATCATTAACGTAATTGCTAGCAAACCATTGTTTTACTTCAGTAGTAAATGATTTAAATAACCCTGTTTTTTGGGGTTTGGGGTGGGTGTTTGTCTTCCATATAGTTTATATCCTGGAACCTGGAGATCCTCCTTTGTTACAGCAACCACTACAGACATCCAAATCTGGCATTCAGCAAATAATTGAGTGCTTTCGATCAGGTACGAATGTTTCAGAATATATTTTTGAATCTTCACATAGTAGTTTAAAAACTATCTAGAAGTCCTTAGAAACACTTTTTAAAAACTTTTAAAATGTCTACATTGGTTTTCTTTATAGAATACATTCAGTGTTATATTTTGAAACAGTGGATGGATAAATATTGCCTTGGTCTAGAGATTCTTTTTCAGTGTTTTTTATATATATGTTAATTTAAAAATAAATGTATATAGCATAAACCAAAAAACGAAATCCGTTGCCAGTGAGTCAGTTCTGACTCACAGGGACCCTATAGTTTAAAGAAGTACATTATGCGGTATATTTGGTGGTAAATTGCCTCTTCCCTTTTAAAGTCTTTTGTTATCTTTTGGCATGTTTTTTATAAACTCTCAAAAGACAGTAAATTATACTGGGTCTTTATAAACTCTGGCTCAGTAGATTATTTACTCAGAATGTCTGAGATGTCACTTGTTCTAGAGTAATTACCTTATCATTTTTTTATATAACTCACGTTTTGCTGCCTAACTCTGGAGTTTCTGGAGTTTCAATATCTTTAATGGAGCACAAGATAGAAAAAACTTACTCTTGTCTTGATATCTTCAGATGTATTTATTTAGCTTTTTTTTCCATTATGTTCTTATAAGAATTGGACATAATAAGTATATTTGTACGGTCACAATCCAGTGCTTTAAAATAGACATTGCTTACTTACTACATATAATGATTGAGAACTGTTAGAACTCCTGTGTTACCAGTAAGATCGTAGGTTGCTGTGATTCTTATGATCCACTTGTCTGTCACTTGTAGATTTGGCTTCTCTGACGTTATAAGCTATTGAGTCAAATGTGAACAAGGGACAAACTTGACTGGTAGACACCTCATTGATATTTTAAAGCTTTCTATCTTCATGAACAATTTCTGAGGTTCAAAGGAAAAGATAATTTAAATGTACTCATTTATATTGTATTGATGAGAAACATTTTGAGGTGCTTGTGTTAAGTCGTAAAGGGGAATGGCATATATGGTATTTGCTCTATTTTAGGATTCTAAGAAATAGCATGTCCCTTAATCTATATTAAGAAGCTTTTTTTTCCTCTGACTTTCAAGATCTGTTTCTTAGACTTTTCATCTACAGTCTTCATGGCATTACTTTTATGTATATTTAATCCAGTAAGTATTGGGTGTGTATCATGTGCCTGTCCTTGTGTTGGATTGTGATGTAACCTACTTAAGCGTGTTTTTTGTTGTTGCTTGTTTTTTACTTGTAGTAATTGCCCTTGGTTAACAGAAATAACAATAAGGTAAATTCTCCCACAATAGATGCAGTTAAAGTCAGACTTCTTAGGGGCAATATTTAAATATAATACATTTCTAGCATAGCAGAAGAATGCTGTAGTAAGAGTTTGTTTTAGCTACTTTTAAAATAGATACAAGTTCTTTTTGTTTTTGCATACCATAGAAATGAGGGTACTAGCTTTTCACATCTAGTAATATGCCTTGCTATAGGGTTCTTTTTTGAAACTTACAGTTTGGAATTAGTAAGTTTATTTTATACTGGTTCAGTTTATTATATAGTATCATTTGATCAAGAAGGTTAGAATATGCTAATTCATAAAAAATGCTTTTTCAGCAAGATCCTGTCCCCAAAATATGTGTGTTTTTTAACCTTGGAAGGTAACTATTTAAAAATTGAGTTCATTGTTTTCTTGTTAAACCTGTTACGGTTGAGTCAGTTCCAACTCATAGCAAACCTATAGAACAAGGTAGAACTGCCTCATAGGGTTTCCAAGGAGCGGCTGGTGAATTCGAACTGCCGACCTTTTTGGTTAGCACACGAGCTTTAACCACTACGTCACCAGGGTTCCGTTTTCTTATTGCACTGTGGTCTTACCTGTTTTCGCTGTTTACCGTTTCTTTATTATCTAAATTAAAGAAGAGGGACTGTGGAATGGCTGATCTGAAGTGGTATAATTCCAAAGCTATTTATGATCTTTTGAAATATGTTCATTTAAAAAATATTCCAAGTAAATCTATCATCTGAGTTATTTTTGATTTAGGCAAATTCTGAAAAAACTATCATTTTAATTTTTTAAGTACCCAGTGGAGTCGCTGGGTGGCACAAATGGTTAATGCGTTTGGCTGCTAACTGAAAGGTTGGAGGTTTGAGTCCACCCAGCCACCTTGGAAGAAAGGCCTGGCAATCTGCTTCTGAAAAATCAGCCATTGAACACCCTACAGAGTACAGTTCTACTCTGATGCACATGGGTTGCCATGAGTCTGAATGGACTCTACTGCAGCTGTTTTTTTTTTTTTTTTAAGTACCCAATAGTTTAAATTAGAGTTGATTCAGAAATATGCTGAGTGGTTCAATTTTGGATTAAAAAAAGAATTATTTTACTACGTTAATGTTTCATAACTAAGAAATTTTAATTTTTTCAAGATACTAAGGCCCTTTAGCCCTGAAGTGTATTCAAGCGCAGTTAACTGAAACCTCAGGGAGGATAAGATAGAAGTTTAGGACATATGACCTAGGGACTAAGGTCCCTTGTAACCCTGAGGCTGTCGGTTCCTTTATGTCCAATTCTACTTCCAAGCACACTTTCAATGACTCATCTCTTTCCTGACTCTTCCCACTGCAACTGGGTCATGTACATTACGTTTCAAGAACTGTGCTGGTGGTGCTGTATGTCTTTGTTAGATATTTGAAGATAGAACTCTGCAGTCCATGCTTTCACTCTTATTAACCTACAGAGGATAAGTCAGGTTGAGTAGTAAATGTGTTAGGATATCTACCTTTATCTTCAAGTAGAGGTAGTTAGCTTCAGCTTCTGCATCATCACTATTTAAGTGACTCACCTTCCCTCACCTACCTTGGGATGTCCATGATCTGGTATTAATTCCTACCCAATCTGAAAGTTCATGAAAGGCCTCTGTTTGTGGAAGGAGTTGACTCGTTCAGGGTCCCCCCCATGTGTGTTTGTACTGATGGCATGACCAGTTTTGACCCATTCTCTTTGCTTCACACTTCAGCTTTTATTTGGGGCTGTGTTCTTGGCTTTAAGTCGCAAATCCTTCTTGACCTCTTTATTTCTGACTATTTGACTTACAAATTAATTTGAATAGATTGTTATCTTTGGAATAAGTAATTCATACCTGTGGTTAAAAAGAAAAAGAAAGTACTAAAGGGTATAGTGCGAAAAGTAAGTTTCTTTGCTATTCTGTCCTCTAGCTCCCCTCTGCTCAGGCAACCCTTCCACATGCTTGGTGTGTCTTCTTCCAGAGGCCTTCTATATGTATACAAGCATTTATCCCTCGTTTTCTTCCCAATATAAATGGTGGCAGACTCTACACACTGTTATGCACCTTTGCTTTATTAACAGTAGATTCAGCTATTGTTTGACATCAGTCCATAAATAGATGCCTCATTTTTTTGAAGGCTGCCTGTTTTGCCCTGACCTGCAGATGCTCCGCTCAGACTTGAGACCTACTGTTTGATCTGAATCCCTGGCGTCCTGTACTTTTCTGCCTGGGTCCTACCCTTTGCTGGAGCCTTGCTTTGGCTGTGTTAGTCCTTCTAGGATCACATCTGTGACTCAGTGCCTTAAGTGTTCTTCCTTTATGTTAACACTTGTGGTTTATCTTCCTTCCTCCCTGACCTCCCTCCCTCCCCTCCCTAAATTAATATAAAAATTTAGATAATAAAAGAAAGGCATACAGCCATTAGATATTTATTAAAATTTATTTATTTGAGCTTAGTAGTCTTTCTTAGTCTCTTAGTCTTCTTGTAGAGGCAAAAGAGCTATGGAATGCCCTTAGAAGCAAAAATGGTAGAAAAGAGAAGGATAACCACTTCATATGATCTTTAATGTGAGATTGACCTCTTCTTTTAAATTCACAAAGTATATATTATAAAAAGCTAATTTTTACAAAATAATTTTTCAATATAGTATGGTAAAAAAAGCTTCTACCTTTATAATAGACTACTATTATGCAAGGAACTATATCTCTTTGAATGTTAGTAAGGAATAACTTGTAAGTGTTCTTTTACAGTAGTGAAAAATGTGACTTAACTTTTTAGTAGTGAAAAAGTATAATATTTGCTCTTGTCAGTGTCATAAATCTAGGTTTGGTGCTTTAACTTTTTAGAAGCTTTTTTTTTTTTTTAAACTAAAAGCAGCTTGAATTGCGGTTTAGGGAAAGCTCTGATTGGATGATGATGATGGTGCCTCAGTTGTGACTCTTTAGGCAAAAGCCAACGATGGAGTATGCTTTATCTGTAATCCATTTGAGAGTCCCATACTATAGAATGGGTTTTTTCTGTTGGTTTGTTTGCTTTTGGTTGTTACATAGTGATTATAGGAAATTTAAAATGGGATTAGGTATTATTTGGATGAATAAGTAAAATGTAGATTTGTTTGTTCGATTTTTTCTTAAACGTTCAATTTCAAAGCATGTCATCCTGGGCTGTGTTCGTAGCAGAGTAGCCATTTATATTAGTCTGAATTTTTCAAGGGCACAAACTGTGTGTGTCACTTTCATATCTCTAGTGAATAGTACTGTACCTGGTATTTAATAAGTGCTCAATAAATGTTTGTAGACTGAAATAAAAGATTCACCAAGTAGGCATTGGCCTAAAATAATTTATTCTGTTTATAAATTTATTGGCATATGTGGCAGGACTCCATAATTAATGTAACTTTTTAACCAGCCCTTCTAGATGGTGGTTTTCAGATAAAAATTTCAATTTTTTAAGATTTTCCAACTTTTTACTGCTTTGTGTATTTATATTAAGGAATACTTGCTTAGAAATTTCCTTCATATTGGTGTTGAACTTCAGAAAGATTTGACAAGGATCATATAGATTCACTTGCAGTCTGTATTGGGATGGTATTGTGGTTAAACAATCATCCTGAAGAAGACTGACTCACGTGTGAGCCAACAGTAGGCAAGCAGTGTACCACTGAAAAATCATTACTAGCAAAGCTTAAAATTGTCATTGACCAAAATGTCAGTGTATTAAAGAAAAAATGAAGGCTCTCTTTGTCTAGCACAGAAGAGTTAGAATTAATATTAATGTCATGTTATAAACTGTCATCCAACCTAATGTAAAATTGACTACTGGATTCCTTTTGAAAAAGTCTTTCAAACATTGTCATCAGTACATACAATGTATTTACTACTAATGAATAGCACAAGATAAATCCTTGATGATCTTTAAGTAATTTTTATTGAGCACCTATTACGTATGAGAATCTGAGATACGCATTAATTAATCTTTAGGCACCAAAGCCTTACTCTTTGGAGGGCTGAGTTTTTGAAACATACTGATTGATGATCTGTTTAAGCAGTAAGTGGGTTCTAAGATAATTTAATATCCTAAGGCAAGAAAAAGAATTATCAATGTAGGAAAACGAATAATTGGGAGTAAAGCAGCATGGCTCTCCGTTTCTCAGCATCAAGAGATATGGAGAGGAACTTTATGTTGCTATCCAGTGACCAACTCTGTTGCTGCCTCAGGTGACAGAAAGTTTGTTGTTTAGAGGCACAATTGGGTGGATGTGAGTAATTGTTAGTGAGCAGAGCAATCAGTTGGCTAATTTTGAATAAAGCTATTATGTCCCCATGAGAAAAACATAACAAAACCTTAAACGGTGACTGGCACTAACTTAGGGAAAACTTTAATTGTCTGTGTTTATGGAATGGGACATACTTTTTTTTTTCCTATTTGTAAAATATGTAAGTAGAATTAGAAAATGGTTAAGGTCCATTTTCTGACTCCCCAGTTAGTTTCACGTGGATTAAAACATCTTATTTGTAGAGAAGGTTCTCGTACGTAGAGAAGGCTCTCCCAATATGTCCTGAGGCCTGAGAGGGAATGTGGTGGTGAGCATCAGAGATATCTTTTCTGTCCACTTAGAGCTTCCAGTTTAATGGGGATACAGAGAAGTAACTAATTACAAGATAGTGGGATAAACTAGTATAGGAGAAGTATAGGGTACCATGGGAATATAGATGAAGAGTTCTTAACAAAAAACAAGGGACGTCAGAGAAGAGGTCCTGGAGAAGTGACTTTTAACTTGGGATCTGAAGTATTACTAGAAGTGAGCCAAACCAGGGAGGGGGAAGAATGTTATAGACAGAGAACAGCATAGGTGAAGGCCTGAAAAGTGAGAGTGAATGAGTGTGTGTGATAGAGCACACGAGAGCGAGCGTTTTCAAACTCATGCACATTTAGTATATTTGCGGAACTGAGAAAAATTTGGTATGACTGGTTCAACAGTAACTGTGTGTGGGGTGGGGAGGAGATTACTAATCGATAAGAGTGATTAGTCAAGTTTAGAGCCAGATGCTTTTATTTTTGGATGCTTTTTGGGATCAAAGATACGCTTCTTACTGAATATAACTCTGTAAGACTGAATAAGAAATTGAATTTTTTTTTTTTTTATGATTGACAGAACCCGAAGGGTGCAGTCTTATATTTTTACAATTAAATGTTTCTTATGTATAAACTCATGTTGTTTACAGATTATTTTATGCTTTAAATTTGCCACTATGTACTTTCTTTTTAAACTTTTAGTTGAATTAAATTCTTAAGTTAAACCTAGTTCAGATTATTTCTGAGTTCTTCAGTTTTTTTTGACTGTCTTTAAAGACAGAGTTGACTCTTTATTAGTATGGGTTTATTAAGTCTTTTAATTAAAGTATACATAAGTTTCCTGTGTTTTCTTTGATTCTCAACGACACTCCCAGAGAACTATGTGTAGATCAGCCTGAGAGGTTTATCCAAAGCGTTTCTGTCATCAGTCTACCTCTCATAGTTTGTCTATCATTTATGAGGCTAACTGTGAGCTAAATGGATTAGCAACTTTTTGCTAAGACAATTTGTAATGTAAAATGGAATACATATATATATACACACACAAGTGAATTTACTTTCATATAAAGATAACACATGGTATTCTGTGAATCTTTTTAAATTTCTGTTATGCGACTTTGGGGTAATACGTTTAGTGGAGTAAACATAGATTTAGATGGGAAATGGTAGAAATTATTTCATTATATGTTTTCCCCCCAATAGAATAATTTATATTTAAATTTTAAAATAGTTTTTTTTCAGGTACGTAATTTAATTTTCTTGGGATTTAGGTTCATGTTTTCCTTTGTAATTCTTCAAGATAGGTCTAGTTTGCTTTGTTTTGTTTTACAAGGTGGATAAGTCAAAGTGCAAAGATTATTTAACCCCTTAATGTTACACAACTGCATACTATCAGAATTGGAATCTCTAAAGACTTGAAGTTCTAGTAATCCGGTAGTCAGTCTGTTTCCAGTAGAATTTTGACTACAGACCTATCTTCAAAATGATGATGAAATAATACTTTAAAAATTAAGTGTTAACAGGTTTTAAAAGATTGAATCAGAAATATTTAACTTTTATAGACTTTATAATATTAATTATAATACTGCTGTTGTTTATACTCACTTAGTAGTCCCGGAGCTTAATAGTCAATAAATGTTTGTTGAATGATGGAACACTTTGTACCTAGAGAGTCTTAAACGGTTTTTTTTAGGGCATGCTGGGTTTTTCCTCTTTAAGTCAGTATTACTATCATTTTTATACTTGAGGAAACTAAAGGCACATTAGTTAGTAAAGCATTGCAGATCAATTTCGTCGACTTACCTGAGGCAGAGACCTAGGAAGTGGTGACAAAACACCTTCCATTTGTGTATTATTCCTGGTGGATGTTTTTATTTTAAAGATTGGATGCTTACTGCCATTTGTTTTTTGCCTCTGCCTTTTGATTTTCTGTCCTGATGCTTAGATTCCCTAGGATCAGTGGTTCCCAAGTCTGACCGATCATTTCTTCAGCAAATACTTAGAGCATTGCTAGAGCTGAACACTGTAGTTTTAGATAAAACAGGCTTTGTCTCAGCTGCTCTGGAGTTTGTAATCTAGTGGAGGAGATAGGCATTAAACTAATAATTATATCAATATTGATTGCAATTGGGTTAAGTATCTTGAGGGAGAAAAACTGAGTAATAGTGGTATCAAGAGGCTAAGCAAAATTCAGAATTACCTCTCATATGGACAAGGATTCTCTGTCATCACACTAAGTGGCCATAATCCCATGTTGGCCCAGAACCTGAAGTAATTTGAGCTGAATTTAAAAAGAACAGTCACAGGCAATATTGTGATACAGTTTGGACCTTCTTTAAGGAATCCTCCATTAAGGAATGTTTTGTAAAACTCCATGTTCCCTTCCTCATGCAGACAAGAACTGGACGAATCAGCCAAAAAATTTGGTGGGGAATGGTGGAGGAACATTTGATTTTTCTTTCTCACTCTAGATCTGTTGAATAAGAATCTCCAGGGGTGTATCATGTATGTCTTTATTCTTAGGTCATTGTGGTGATCATCCAGATTTCGGAACCACTACCTTGGAATACCCTAAGAATTGATTGGCAGAACAAGGGCATCAGTTTTAGCTGGCCTAACAACCAAATAATAGTAGGATTTAGCTTAGTGCTTAGTTTTAAATGTACTGTGACAGAAGTTGGCAATGCCTAGATTTTGTTTTCAAAGAGTAACTGCGCTTTTGAATTGTCAGCAGTGGTTTCACAGTTTAAAGGTGCATGTTAAAGTTTTCTTTTGCATTTTCTTTTTTCCCTCAGGAACTAAACAACTTAAGCATATTTTATTAAAAGATGTGGACACTATTTTTGAATGTAAATTATGCCGCAGTCTCTTCAGAGGATTACCAAATTTAATTACCCATAAAAAATTCTACTGCCCACCAAGTCTCCAGATGGATGACAGTAAGTTTTATTCATATATTCAGTAATGTATATTGCAATTAAGTATTCTTACGCTACAGTTATATATTTGCATTAAAATTGTATCAATAGCTAGTTATAGGTAATTTAATGATGGAGAATAAATACTTGACTCAATGTTACGTTTAGTTTCCTACATAAGTACTTTTATATCAGTGCTTTGTACTTATGTTTTCCTAAGGATATCATGTAGAGGTTAGACTTAAGAGTGTATTTATTTAAAATATTACGTATTGGTTTTGATTGTTTATATGGGCTATACACTTTATATTCAGGATATTTGTAGGTTTAAAATATTTAATGCTGTCTTGAAGGGGCAATTTCTTGGTATTTTTCCTCTGCTTTAACAGCCTGTTAACAGAACGGTTATTTACTTAGATTCTCTTTAAGTAAATGAGAAGGTTGGAAATACAAGCAAAGAATGAATAAATGAGTGATTTCTTGGGAATGGTGGAGAGCATTAAATCTTTATTAATCTTTCTTCTGTTTTCTGGATCTTTCTTGATTCGAAGATGTTTTGTTCTCAGTGAAATTTATTTAGATCAGTCATTATATCAGAAATTTAATTGTGTCACAGGCTAACTTGAGATCCAAAATAGCTTATATGATGAAAGCAGGTTGTAGGTCAATAAAATCTTTGTTGACTCAAGTGTTTGCTGAATTAAGTGTACTTATTGTATATATATGTTTAAGTAGCAGTATATATAATAATATTATCTTCTTGCTTCAGAGATCCTAAGAATTGATTAAAAATAGCAATTTGTTTGAATATTTTAATAACTAGTAGGTTACATTCATTGTTTCTTGTCCAGGAATTTAACTCTTTGTGGACTTACAAAATATAGAACTTAGTTTGATACCATAGTTGCATTGTGTGGATTTTGTACTTTTTTCAACTTAACTTTTTTGGGATGAGGAGGAAATGCAAACCCCAAATATCAAAAATACTGCTTTAATTATTAGTGTGAAAGTGGTTTAAAGTATATTATAGATTATAGATGAAACAAAAAATTTGTATTTGTCTGGAAGCTTTTCCTACTGCAGTTTAATCTTGCTATACTTAGTTTTATCATTGAGTTAAAAATTTAAAGGCAGTCTGTAGAGATTAGTTTCAGATCCAACTTTTTAATTAAAATATTACTGGAAAATTAGTTTATTTTCTAGTAGTTATTCTTTGTTATCTTTTAGTTATAGAATTGTCTTATAAAGGAAATAGATAAGTAGGTTGCTGGGTTATTGTGCACTTAGCAATACTCACTCTAGAAATACTTCTGTGAAAGTGCTGTGCTTTTTAGAGATACTACCTTTATCCATTTTAGAAAAAGAAAGGTTAGTAGACTATAAGAACTATAACGATTCATTTCTATCAGATTTGGTGCTTTTTTATTTGTAGCTAGATTTCAGAGTTGTATGCACAAACATACCTGGTGTTAGACAATTGTGTTACAGTGGGAATATTTGTTTGTCTATAGAGGGTGTGATTATTGCATAGGTAAATAAAACTAGCTCTATTTTTGGAATAAATTAAGTTATACCTTAATCATTTGTTTTAATAGAATTGTGTCATGTTAAGAAGGCATGTATAGAACTGAGTTTAGCAAATAATGTCTGTACACCATTCCACTGATATTTATATATTCTCTTACAAATCTTTCTTTTAAACTTTTTATGCTCTTTCATTATCTAAGGTGTTCAAATTGTCCTCACACAATTAGGCTAAGTTATTTATTATGGATAAAATTAATAGGAATGTTGTTATGTGTCCATCCCCCCCCCCCAAATAATTTTCACTGAGGTAGTAACATTCTTCATGATGTTTCATATATTCTGGGTTATGAGAACTTGGGGTTGCCTTTGCTGGTTTAAAACTTTTAGACTAAAAATACAAATTATTATTTTTATTGTTCAGGACACCTTTGTACTTTTTATTTTATATTAAGAGCACTTAGAAATGAAAGTAGCTCTTCAGATTGCATCTGTTTCTTAACGTTTGCATACTATGATGAGAATTTTAATTAAAACAAATTTTAGTTTAGTTACCAGTATTTTTATCTTCATAAAATACTAAAAAATAGGTAATGCTGTTATAAAAATAAATATGAACCAGTAATAAACTTTAAGGTAGAGGTTCATAATATATTTTAAAATATTAGTGGGCTGGAGCAGGCTAATTATTTCAGATTAAAATGTTGTTTTTTCCTTAACAGACCTTCCTGATGTAAATGATAAACAAAGCCAAGCCATAAACGATCTCCTAGAAGCCATATATCCAAGTGTGGACAAGCGAGAATATATTATTAAGCTAGAACCCATAGAAACTAATCAAAATGCAGTGTTTCAGTATATTTCAAGGACTGATAATCCCACTGAAGTTACAGAGTCAAGCAGTACTCCTGAGCAAACAGAGGTTCAAATGCAGGAAATTAGCACTGAACAGTCTAAAACAGTACCAGTTCCAGATACAGAGGTGGAAGCTATAGAGCCCCCTCCTGTTGAGATAGTTGCAGATGAAGTTGTAGCTACACCTGATGAACAACCTCAGGAATCACAGGCTGACTTGGAAACTTCTGACAGTTCTGATTTTGGTCACCAGTTGATATGTTGTCTTTGTAGAAAAGAATTCAATTCCAGACGAGGTGTTCGTCGTCACATTCGAAAAGTACACAAGAAAAAGATGGAAGAACTAAAAAAGTACATTGAAACACGAAAGCATCCAAACCAGTCCTCTAAAGGACGCAGTAAGAATGTTCTAGTTCCATTAAGTAGGAGTTGTCCAGTGTGCTGTAAATCATTTGCTACAAAAGCGAATGTAAGGAGGCATTTTGATGAAGTTCATAGAGGACTAAGGAGGGATTCAATTACTCCTGATATAGCAACAAAGCCTGGGCAGCCTTTGTTCCTGGATTCAGTTTCTCCTAAAAAATCTTTTAAGACTCGAAAACAAAAGTCGTCTTCAAAGGCTGAATACAATTTAACTGCGTGCAAATGCCTCCTTTGCAAGAGGAAATATAGTTCGCAAATAATGCTTAAAAGACATATGCAAATTGTACACAAGATAACTCTTTCTGGAACAAACTCTAAAAGAGAGAAAGGCCCTAATAATACTGCCAACAGTACAGAAATAAAAGTTAAAGTTGAACCAGCAGATTCTGTAGAATCTTCACCCCCTTCCATTACCCATTCTCCACAGAATGAATTAAAGGGAACAAATCATTCAAATGAAAAAAAGAACACACCGGCAGCACAGAAAAATAAAGTTAAGCAAGACTCTGAAAGCCCTAAATCAACTAGTCCGCCTGCTGCAGGTGGCCAGCAAAAAACCAGGAAACCAAAACTTTCAGCTGGCTTCGACTTTAAGCAACTTTACTGTAAACTTTGTAAACGTCAGTTTACTTCCAAACAGAATTTGACTAAACACATCGAGTTGCACACAGATGGAAATAACATTTATGTTAAATTCTACAAGTGTCCTCTTTGCACTTATGAAACTCGTCGGAAGCGTGATGTGATACGACATATAACTGTGGTTCATAAAAAGTCTTCCCGCTACCTTGGGAAGATAACAGCCAGTTTAGAGATCAGAGCTATAAAAAAGCCCATTGATTTTGTTCTAAATAAAGTGGCAAAAAGAGGCCCTTCGAGGGACGAAGCAAAACATAGTGATTCAAAACATGATGGCACTTCTAACTCTCCTAGTAAAAAGTATGAAGTAGCTGACGTTGGTATTGAAGTCAAAGTCACAAAGAACTTTTCTCTTCACAGATGCAATAAATGTGGAAAGGCATTTGCCAAAAAGACTTACCTTGAACATCATAAGAAAACTCATAAGGCAAATGCTTCCAATTCACCCGAAGGAAACAAAACCAAAGGCCGAAGTACAAGATCTAAGGCTCTTGTCTGGTGAGGAACAGTTACAGAGTTTTGCTTTCCCCCCCCATCGAACTTAAAAAAAAAAAAATCATTTGACCATAATTTATAGCTGGTTCCATTTTAATACATGTTTGCTTCCATATATCTTAATGGCAGTGGGAACTGCAAGAGTAATGTGCATATTGCATTTACCTCTTCAGTGACCTTTATTCCAGTGGCTTGGGAACAAAAGTTAACTTCTGAACTTATCTTCCATAGGACAATGCAATATAGTTATAGGTAGATGGCACAGGGTCAGTGCTTTCCTCTTAATATTGTAAAATATATATATTTACATTGGCTTATGTTTACAGTAGAAATCTGTTTAACTAACTTTGCACAGGTTTAATTTGATTCAGCAACTTAGTCTACTAATTAATGCGTTGTAGGAAGGTTAAATATATTAGAATAAATTTGTGAAGGCGATAATTATAGAAGAACTCTTTTGAGGCACTGTAATTATTGTAAAAATCTGTGATGGCTAAATAAAGTGCTGCCTCAGGGAAAAAAAAAACAAAAACTCAAATTAGAATGATTAGCATTATTATTTACGTTTAACATAGTGCTTCTAGGCAGAGGGGGATACTTGGTAAACAAAAGTTGGGATTGTTTTTTTTCTTTCTCCTTGGGAGTATGTGTTAGTTACTGTTTTTTAGTTTTGATCTATGAAAAAGATTATTTAGGCCCCAAATCCTCATATTTTTTTCCTTTTTTGTTTAAATGAACTTTGGTGATCATTTTAGCATTGCTAGTATTATTAAGTAGGACTTCTTTGTGGTTGTTGTTGCAAGAAAAGTATAATCCCTACAGGGAAGAAAGAAAAATATTTTTTAGAAGGTTTTGGAACAAATGTAGATTTAAAAAATATGATATAAAATAAAGAATAGATTCTTATACTTGTTTTTACAAGTTTATATATATTTTTAAAGTTTACCTTTAATACTTGTCCCTTGTATTAAGACATTTAGTGTATCTAAATGAGTATTAAAT
Source organism: Trichechus manatus latirostris (assembly GCF_000243295.1). Classification (NCBI taxonomy): domain Eukaryota; kingdom Metazoa; phylum Chordata; class Mammalia; order Sirenia; family Trichechidae; genus Trichechus; species Trichechus manatus. The sequence continues at coordinate 2,244,725 of NW_004444033.1, read as the reverse complement.
TAGCTTTGGATTCAGATTCTAAAGCAGAGTACTTAGTTTGAGTGCTGAGTAGGTTAAATGTGGTTTGATAATCACAAACTTTTCTTTGTGCGGAAAACTTAAGATGAAATCATCCGTTAGAAGTCGTTTATTGTTGTATAATTTTAAAAACAAGGTTTTATTGGTAAACTCAAAAGTGTTCATTTATTCCCATTTCTCCTCAGATAACTTCAAGTGATGTACGAAAAGGTTTGGAGTTCATTTTTGTGGAAAGACTTTAAATTGGTGTTAGAACCACTAAACGTCTTCAAATGGTACTATGAGGAAAAAGAGAAAACCATTTTCATAAATATTCAACTGTAACTGCTGTTTTCTGACTAAATTAATAACCATCTGACCACTTGTCTCTCAGGCCCTCCCTGCCTCTTCCAGCACTTTCAAGTAGCTGTGACATTAAACATACCGTCATCACAGTCCATCAGCTAACTACCCTTGACCTTGTGCATTTGGCCTACCATTTCTAACAAAAATACCGCAAATTCTGTTTTCTGAACAGTTTGTCGAGTAAAGCAATCAACAACCTGAAGAAAATATCACCACTGGTGATTTTTAATTGACACAGGCTTTCTATCATAGGGATTTTAGCTTTGTTCCACTTTATTTGGCAAAATTTTCATCTTGATTGTACAGATAGATATATTTTCTAGTTAGTCTATGATAAGAGCAAAAGGCAAATTAGTCTCAACACATTATGAATATTTAGCTTACTAAATATTTGTGATTATTTTCATATCCATTTATTCCTAACTTATTCTCCAGCACTTAAGTGTTTGAAAGTTTCATTCTAGAGAAGATGATACAAGAAAGTTCCAGTTCATTTTCATGCGTGGATCATTACATTTTTCATTTGTTAACATCTGAGCTTTTGGTGAAAATTAAACATTCCCCTATTTTCCTTTAAATTTTATACACAAGCACTTTAATGATAGATGCAACTTAATTTTTCCAGTTTCTTTTTTTTTTAAAAAAAGACCACACATTTGCTAATGTTAATATGAAGGTAATAAATAACTTACTTAATGTTTTATAGATGCAGACAATCCATGCACAACCACTTCTTATGATACTAGTGTATTTCCTTAAATATTGCTAAAAAAAGATGGAGTAGAAACTTGATTTTTTTTTCCCCTCCCAGAATAAATTTTAAATGACCACTTTAGATAATATTTGATTCCTACTGTAAAACTTGGAGAATAATGAATTCTTGTCCATTTTTGTAATCAAGATTTTAGGAAAAACAAGTCCATTTATCTTTATGAAATTTTGGGCAGGTTTTTGTGTATTAATATTTTGTACTTTTTAGGGAATATTTTATTTTTAGTAATTTGTGTCAAATTATAATTTTAAAAGGTACAGCAGAAAATATACCATGTTTTTATGTAGGTTCATACCTGTATTTAGGAAGGACTCTGTCCATCTTATATACTTTTTGTATAAAATTTTAAAATGTTGAAGATCCACAAGGTCATAGTAAAAAGCTTCTATAGGTAGAAAAACATTTACCCTTCCTAGTGCTTTGCACTAAAATATACTGTGAAAGGAAATTAGAAGGACTGTAACTGTTGCTGGAAATGTTCTATATTGAATGTACATGCTCTTGTTGGAAAAATGTACTTATATGTGATGGAAATAAACCAGACTCGAAATTATTTCAGCTAAATGTGCTTCAACAAAGGTGCATTGGTTGAAACTTAAATGTTTTATTGTCAAATTTAAAGTTATTCAGTGACTATGAGCAGCTACACTTGAATTATATTCTGATAGTTTTATTTTTAAGAATTACAGTAATAATTTCTCTTTAATTTAAAAGCAGATTTACTTTTCCTCATATGGAAAACTTGTACTTATAGGTCTAACTTTAAAGATTAATAGTGTAATATATTTAGGGAACTAAATGTGTAGGTGGTATTCCATTTATAAACCGTCTTCATCAGTTGCACATTATTAAACCTCTGTGTTTGACTTTTGCAAGGTGTTATCTTTTATGCATTCCTACACACAAGACATATTCCAAAGAAATTTTCCAGTCTTAAGTACCTATAACCAATGAAAAGATAGGAGGATTCCTTAGATATTTGGGGGAGCTCTTTGCTGCATCCTCTCGTGTACGTCAGCCTTTTCCTCTCTGCTTTACTTGTTAAATATTGTGGGAAAGAAAGAAAACTGGTCTGCTCATGGAGGAGGGGAGCCCAATGGCTGAAATTCCCTTACCCCACTCACGTTTTTCCATGGGGCTGTTCAAAGCGTATTTCCCCTGTAATAATTCTAGGGCCACAGAGCAGGAATTTAGGAGGAGGAAATGAGGGTTCCAGAGATTGTCAAAAGATTTCATCTGGGTCGTATAGAAAAAAAATAGCACTGTGTCAGGACTTGCCTATATTAGAAGTGGCTGTAGGAATTAGGAATATTTTTTCATAATAGCCAAATTAATTAATCACAGAAGACAAGAGTTAGAAGCAGTGGCATTACACTGGGACCAGTTTAGGAAGGTAAATGATTAGAAATTATTTGTTCTTCCTATTCCTTTCTGGTCTTCATCTTCTTGGTTTTATTTTGGTTCTTGAGCTCTTTCATCTCAGAGGCTAAGGTTTTTGAGGCCTAAGAAATTTGTGCCAGAATCTTTTCTGCATGTAGGCTACGTAAACAAATATTTACATGCCTTTTTGTTGTTGTAAGGAGGGTAGTTAATCAGATAAAGAGCCATCAGAAGTTGCTTATTTATATTAAGACGTATCTGTGGTTATAGATTATATCCACCTTTACTGCTGTTTGATCTTGTCAGAGTTTTTTATGGAATTCACCTTATCTAATAGACTTTCCACTCTTAAATGTGATGAAAGAGGAGAAACAATAAGTATTGCTTGCACTTCAACTTCATAAGTTTAGACAGTATAAGTGAGAACTGGATGAGATATGGCTAACATTGGATAGGTGTTCATTAGAACATACACAAGGGCTTGAGTACACAACAACAACTTTTTTGGTTCATAACCTCTTTTTTCCTCTTTACTCATTGCTTTAAAAAGAGAACCTTTGAAGAATGCGCAAATTACACATCCTTAATATTTAGCCTAGTTTTGTGTATATGTGCAAGTTTTTTGGTTGACAGATTGCTTTTATTGTCGAAAAATACCTTCACATTTTTAGGAAAATGTTATATTGCTTTGTGGTTAATAGGCTGTTCCTCTCAGATGCTTTAAAGAGCCTGTGGAGGCAGTAGTGGGGAGCTTTTTGGTTTTGCGATGACGTAAGGCTTTGGGATAAACAGGAATTTCCCCATAGGTATTATGGCACGTAGGTATGGCGAAAGGCCCAGTAGATACCAGTTCCTGTTGTGAAGTTGCAAAAGATCTTTTCAGAGAGCATGGCCATTGAAAGTAAGAGAGACACACTTCTAAAAATGTAAGAAATTTGGCCTCCAGGTTTCCTCTAGCACAAGGCCTTAGTTTGACTTGCGGAAGTTACTTTTCTTAAGGAACTCATAGGCTGTGAGGATTATGGTTTAGCCATGACTCTCAGTTGATCTGAAGCCTAGCTATAATGTATGTCAACCATCATGTTGGCTGTGCTGTTAGAATTCTGTACTCTGCTAGTTTTTCCCTCCTCTCGAGGAAACCTTGGGATTTAAAAGGAGTAAGGATCTTCTGTGTTTTCTGAAGTATTAGGCACATGGTAGAATGCAGGATAAAACAAATTTCCATTAACTTTTGGCGTTCCTAACTTTCTGAATCCATTCTTCGTCTCTTTTACAATTTGTTTCTGTAACCTTTTCTTCTGACTTCTGTTCTGAGCTTCCAGCTCTTGTCTTACCTTGTTTTCTCTCCTGGTTAATTAGCAGAGATCATTAGTACCAACATAACTAAAAACATGTTTTGGGAGGAGGGTGAGAGGGTGGAAAACGGCTCATTTTCTTCCTTAATCTTTATTGCTGGACACTGGATTTGGCAGGTTTATTACTTTAAAGCTTCCTTCTCTACATCTTTCCACCACTGCCACACGACAAGGAGAGGAGAACTTAATAGAAGACCACAGGTGCATCTCGCGGGGAAATGCCCAAAGTTGGAGTTTTGCTGTTTGTGCCCACTTAGCAGAATTAATTTGCTTGACTGTATATTTTTGAGGTCAGGGACTGTGTCTTGATAATTTTGTATAGTGCCTAGCACTCCTTGATGTATACACAGGCACTTTAAATAAATGTTTGATAACGACACTAAAGGAGTGGCCTTTTCCGTCGCAGAATTGTACTATCATATACTTTGAGACGCTGGGTCTTCATTTCATCAGTATTGGTGGATTTTGCTTATTTTAGAAAATAACACCAGTACTAGATGAGAGTTTGTGAAAGTAAAGAGAATTCTTAGTAATAGCTAATAATAATGAACATTTGTGGTGTGCTTGTTGTATGCCAAGCCCTCTGCTAACCCTTTGCATGCATTATGCCCCTACTCTTACCAGCAGTCCTCTGAAATAAGAACTGTTACTTCATTATTTCTATTTTATAGAACACAAAATTGAAGCTAAAGAAGTTCAGTGATTCACCCACGTTCACACAGCTAGTAAACTTAGCAGAGCTGAGACTTGACACTAGGTCCGACTCCAAAGCCTGTGCCCTTAATTAGTACAACCTTACATTTGCACATATTACTGTTTGCAAAGCGTGTTCATGGCATTACCTTATTGGTAGCTAGGATAATGATCTGGGACCAGATAGTGAAATGTTTGGATTCACAAATTACTTCCTGTGTGACCTTGGACAAGTTACTTAAACATTCTGTGCCTTAGTACCTCATCTCTTAAATGGGATATTCCTTACCTCAGTGGATTGTTTGGAGAATAAAATGAAAAAATACACGTAAAGCACTTAGAAGAGTGTCTGGCATGTTACAGTAAATGTTAAATATTCTTACTATAAGTGACTGTGCAAAGCATACTCAAATGTGGAACGTTTTTATTACCTATTAAAGTTAAGTTTAGGTGGAAATTTGTACATTAAAAGATAGAACGTTGTTACACATCAGATTTTAATTGCTGCTTTTGTATTGGAACAATGAAGACAATCTATATCATCATCTGCTACCAGTTCTCTTCTGATTCGATAGTAGTTTATCGTTCTTCACTTGCGTTTTTCAGTTGTCTTGAAAAAGACATTAGGCAGCACATTCATTGTAAGTTAGGCTTTGTTTTTATGGTTACTTCCTAGAAACAATGGATAGGAGCTCTGGTGGCGTAGTAGTTAAGCGCTCGGCTGCTAACCAGAAGGTCAGCGATTTGAACCCACCAGTCACTCTGGAAGAAAGATGTGGCATGGCAGTGGGTTTTGGGTTTTTTTCCCAGAACAACCCGTCAGTCTGGAAACTCTCATTAGTATCTGTCGTACTGTAGCACAATATTTTGTTATTTTTGGTCATGTGTAAAATGTCTTCATGGAACAAATGTTATTTGAGTAATATTGCTGAAATATTTTTGTAAAACAGAAGTGGGTACGCAGCACTATTGAAAAGAAAGCATTCAGTTACGAAAAGAATGGATTCTTGCGGAGCATGATTTAGGCAGAGTCAGGAGTTTCTTTGGTGAATGTGTCATGAAGAGATAAGAAGAAACAGCACTCATTGAAAGTCTTGCCAGTGGTTTCCATTGGTGGCACTACTCCAAATTTCAGCTAGGGCCCACATATGTTAAATTATCTGCCGAGAGACTACCCATACACCTGGCTGTTCGTGATCTTGCTTTTTTAACGATAGGGTGATGACTTTGGAAATTTTTCTGTTTAGGGACTGGTGAAATTTTCATCATCATAGAACCCTCGCCCCTAGGTTTGGATGAACGTTTATATCCTGGGCTTCAGAGCTAGTGCTGGGGTCTCTACCTTGGTCGTGTGGCTTCTTAATGATCCTGATGCTCAATTGCTTGTGTCAGGCATCTGGAGCACATTCCTGACACACAAAAATGCTGTATTGTTTAAGCAGTAAAATGATGCGGTTGAAAAAACCCAAACCAAAATAACACACACAGACCTTTGGATGCTTGGGCAACAAGAACTTGGCAGCCAACTGGGTGTCCTGCTCTATATAATCTCACACTTTCAAAACAGGAGCATGTAATAATGTTATATTCAGATGGGAAATTATTACACCAAAATTAACCCTAAGTGCATAGAACTTTCATTACAACTCAGGTGTTGAATATTGGTTCTTAATCCCTTCTATCTGTGGGATTATTTGGAAAATAAATTAGCTCTGAGAAATGAAACTGTGGCCTTTAGTCAGGCTTTATTTCTCAGCTGTGCAAAAGTATTTTTTAAAAAGCTAAGATCTTTCTTGTGTAGATAGGTGCTTTGGTAGACCTGAACCCCAAAGTGCCTGCCAGTTACAATTGGTAGCTTTTATTTTGGAGGGGAAGGAAAAGCAAGGGATATGTTTCTTTTAGGAAAGAAATAGTGAAGCACTAGGAACACAGTGTGCATAGTGGTTGGATTATGTGGAAAAAAAATCCACTCTTAGGGAAAGGATTTTTATGTAGTTTCCTTTAGTCTTTGACATGCAGGTTGTTAGGGAGGAAGATAATAGTTTTATATAAGCTTCTGTAGAAGAGCAGCCATGTCGTTTTCATTTATTGAGTTCCTTGGAATGCAGCATACTGGGCTATTTGTAGATGTTTGAGGATTTCTGAGCTTCATTCTCCTTTCCTTTGTGTGGGCAGGCTTGGCAGTGATAAAATACAAGCCAATGGAACTGTCATAAAGATATACAACACAGTGAAATTTATAAGTATTCTTCAAGATTTAGATCCTGAAGTTATACTTTCTCAAAACATTTTCATAATTTACCAATTTGTCGGTTCTTTCCTGGCTGTCTTTACTGCTGTTGGTTCTTGTGATTCTAAGAGAACAAAATCACTTATTTGCAAGCAAACTCAGACGCAGGCAGTTTTACACACAAGAGGAAGAAACTTTTAAAGGAGTTGGTTTTGTTTCCTGTAACTGCTTTGGCTCTCTTTTTAATCTGTAAGTCCACAGTTGTAATGATATCAGAGTTGTTCATTTTTAAGGTTTAGGATACTTCTCTGAAGGCCTTTCTCTAGAACACTTAATTAGTGCAAAGTAATACAATGTCCTCGAACCACAGATGCTACAAGGTGGAAGTGAGACCCACAGTGCCTGGATTGCCAGCCACCATCAGCTTGCCGTGTCAACTAATTGCATATGCATCCATGTATATACGTATTTTGCTAGACTTATTTTGTTGCAAGCAGAGTTTTACTTGGTCATTAGCTAGTAAGAGGAGGTTTATTATAAGGCTTTATGCGGGGGAATAAGGAACATAGCAATGACCAGGCCTTATGGGAATCCAGGAGTAATTGTTCAACCTGGCTTCACCATATAGATTTCAACTAGAGTCATGGAGACTGGGAAAAAACAAAAATCAATGCAATTCTAATGACTGCTTTTAGCAGCCAAAGTATTGCTTCTCTGCTGCTATTGGCCCTTCTCAGATTCTGCTTTTACTTTTTTTTTTTTTAACTAGTTGCCCCATGCTGTATCTTCTCAGTATGGTTGTAATTGCCTCATTGCTCATGCTGCCTGCTTTTCTGTGTCTTTTAGCTACTTTCCCTTCTCATACAGTTTGAGTTCAGTCTCTGTAAGAGAGAAAGTCTGATTGGGTCCATTACGTACGTTCCCTGTTGGTTATGGGTGATCATGGTGGCAGAGTCCAGTGGCATAAAACATAGTCCTGGACTCAATAGAAGGAATCTCTTGGTGAGGATCTTTTAAGGGGTAAGGAGCCCTGGTGGCGCAGTGGTTAAGTGGTCAGCTGCTAACTGAAAGGTTGGCGGTTTGAACCCACCAGCCGCTCTGCAGGAGAAAGATGTGGCAGTTTGCTTCCATAAAGATTATAGCCTTGGAAACCCTATGGGGCAGTTCTAATCTATCCTTTAGGGTCACTGTAGTTGGAATCAATTCAACGGCAACAGTTCATGAAGTCCTTGAATGTAATAATCTTTTCAGTAATACATTTCTCTTCGTTTTTAAAGATGATAGAATTGAAGGCAACCTAGACTGTTAGTGGACTAGACTGTTAATATGAATGCAGAACCAATATCCCTTTACATACTGAGAAAATGTGAGAAATGTGTTTTGTAATTAGCATCTGCAGTTCCTTTTCAAAACTGCCTGGTGTCCTTTTCATCTTGGGCTTTGTAGATTCTTAGCCTGGAGTTTTCGTTCAGAAAGCCATTCCATTTCCTGCAGCAGCACCTTAGACCATTCCGTCAGGTGCTGATATCTTCCAGACACCCACAGTTCTGCTGCACAGTTTGAGATGGTGATTTAATGCATCCGTAAAGTATTGCTCCTGTTTTTCTCTTTGTGTTTTCCATGTTTTGGCTTACTCTGCCATAGTGCCTTAGGTCCTGTCATTCACTCTCAGTGATAGGCTCTTCAGCGTCCATCATGTGCTTGGCACCATCCCATTCTTTTGGGGAAGCAGAATCACACAGCAGTTAAAGCAGAGAATTTTAAGTTGTGCAGACCTGGGTTCAAGTTGTGCCTCCTTTATTTATTAGCTATGTAGTTCGGGAAACTTACTTAATCCTTTCAAGTTTCTTGTCTGTAAAATTATGGTAATATTAGAAACTACCTTATAGGTATATTTGTGTGAATTTATAAAGGTTTAATGATATATTGTACATAATATACTTAGCACAATGAATGGCTCAAGTAAGAGCTTAATATTTATTACTGTTGTAGTGATCACTAAAATTGGTTATCATTTTGCTGCTGAAGTACTTTCTTGAAAGCACTTAGTTTCTGGTTATCTTGCTTTGCCATTTGATGTCAGTTGCCTTTTTGTTGGCATTAATCCAGCCGTTTAATGGAAAGTCAGATGGAACATCTATGATAAAGCCAAGGTACACAGCAATTTATTAAGTTCGAGTATATCATTACTTTGTGGGCCTTTAATCTGTGCAGGAGTTTGATGCCATTTTCGACAGCATCTTTTGCTAACTGTTTAAGAATTTGTTGATGGAGTTTTTTGATGTAATTGTTACTTATTTGTGATTACTGTCTTAATGAACAGTATATTGTTTTGAGTAGTGAAATTTAGATTTCAGGTTTTTTTTTGTTGCTGTAAACATTAGGCTGTGGGTACATGGACACATTTTGAGCCCCTTACGAGCAAGAATTATATCTTTTCTTTGTATTATCAGTGCTTTGCAGTGTACCTAGCACGTAACAGGTGCTAAGAGAATGTTGAAGGAAGGAAGGAAGGAAGGTAGGAGCATGACATCAGTTATCTTCAGCTTCACTTGTCCGCAGTCTGTCTCTGCTTATACTGCTTTTCCTGTTACCTCATCTTCTAATCTGTATAGCTTCTCTACCTGTGAGTTCATCCTGGTTTCTGTTACTCATGGTTTCTGTTTCCTGCCTTCCTTGTGTGATCCTCCTGGCTTCTGCCATTGCTACTAGGTAATGGCAACAAATTCAAACTCATAGGAGTGCTGTATTGATGGTATACCCTGAAAAGTACTCCATAATCAATCACACACTGTGTGGGTGTGCAGTGAGTGATTTTTGAATGATTCTTTTTAAGATTTACGTTGGTTTAATTCATGCCTGTCCAGTTCTATGAAATGCAGTTCACATTACACTTTATGTTCCACTTCCAGATCCGAACACAGCAAGCATGCAATCCTGTGTCATTTGTGTAATCTTAAGAATTGGAATTGATTAATTATTACTTCATTTATCCCATTCCCACATTGCCTGCTTCAAACCTTTCATCTCGTCCTCAAGCCTCCAACCCCATTTTTGCTTCCTTGATAAGAGACAACCTTGTTTATATCTTGGCAAAAGTAGAGGATATTTCTTCATGTTCCCCTTGCACGTCAGAATTGTTCTTTGTCTTCTGTTCGTTTTTTGGTTCTTTGGAGAAAGAGGCATCCTTCTTTTCCAAGTCCAACACTTCCATCCTTACCTGTCTGCTTCCTTGGACTTTCCTCAGACAGCCCTTCCCACCACCACATCTTCACCATTTACTAGCTCCTCCCCAGCAGACTAGAAACACTCTCAAATTCCTTTCAGCCAACCTAAACTTCCTGTCCATACTACCTCCAGTCTAGTTACTGCCATCTATTCCTCTTTCCTTTGACTGCTAAATTTCCATGCATACACTGCATTGTAACAGTCTAGTTACTAGTCTTCTCCATTGGACTACATGCTCTTTGGAGAGCTGTATCTCTTAATCACCATTGATTCCCCAGGACCTAGGATAGTGCCTGACACCTAGTAGACATTCAGTATTTGTTGAATGAATGAATGAACAATATAGAGCCATAGCCTGCGCTTCCCCCTCCCATTCACTCCTGAACCATCTGCAGTTCTTTTTTTTTTCTGCCCTTATATTTCTACTAAAAGTTTGAAGGTCATTAATGACCACATAAATGCTAAATCTAGTGGCTTTTCACTTTTTTTTTCCACACTTTGACCTCTCTGCAACCATAAATGCTTAGAAATTTACCATTCCCAGACTTTCATGGTAACTTAGATATAACTTGGTCGTCTTGGGCCAGTCTCAGCATAGTATTGCATCTGGAAGAAATAGACAAACCCAAAAGCCTTTGGAAAGTAATGGTCCTCTTACTGAAATCTTCTAAGGAGGTGGAAATGTAGAATTATATAAAGCTCAGCAAACTTTATATCTTTATTTTCTCTATCAATCTCTCTTCCCAAATCCTCATACAGCTTGGCAGCTCTCCCTCCCCGATCTTTCTTCTGTAGCACTTCCCCAAAAGCCTTCTGTAAACTTTCTGCCCAAAACCTTGTGTCCGTTTTTCCCATCTTCTGGATCTCTTACATTCTTCCAAGCATAAGTGCCCTTTCCAATCCAAAAGGTCGCCGAGTGGTGCAAGTGGTTTGTGCTGACTATTAAACTAACTATTGGCAGTTCGAACCCACCCAGCAGCAACATGGAAGAAAAGGCTGGTAATCTGCTTCTGTAAAAGTTACAGTCAAGAAAACCCTATGGAGCAATTCTAGTGTGTGACACGTGGGGTTGCCATGAGTTGGAATCGATTCGGTGGCAGTGAGTTTCCGATTTAAATCACTTTAGTCTCTCTTGGCTTCTTCTAGTCTTTTCTTTACCAGTTACCCTGCTCAGCGTTCTAAACATACAGGAATATTCTCTTGATTTCACCTGGTTTGCCCTTAACTTTCTTTGCCTGGTTTTAGTTAATCTTAAAGCCTCAGATCAGACACTGCTGCTTGCAGTGAGCATTACCTGACCTCCTAGGTTGGACTGCGTTTCCCCCCACTCGGTGTTTCTGAAGTGTCCCATCTGTAGATATACTGAAACTATCTATTTGTGTCTTCGATAGGCTCTATACATCTTGAAGGTAGAAATCCTGCCTTTTCTTATACCCCTAGCATCTGGCATAGTACCTGGAACATGGTGGATGTTGATAAGAGTTGATAAATGTTTGTTGAAGGGATGCTTCTGTGAACTCTGATAATTCTTCTCTTGCCACTGACATTTCTTTTGTTACTAGGGCTTTAAATATGGATCCAGGTTTCCTTAACCCTGTTTTTCTTTTTGATCTCCTCTGCTTCCACTTCTCACTTCTGTGAGGATGACCCTAGACCTAGTTTCTAACCCTGGCTTTTCTGATTATAAGACCATTTGTTTTTAAAGTTGCACATCACACATCTCCACATGGCTGTTCCTCTGGTGTCTTAAATGCTACTAAAATTCAGTAAACCATACTTATCTTCCTTTTCTGGCTTGTTCCTCCCTTCTGTGTTCCCTGTCTCAATTACTCACACCCCTCGCCTTCCTAGGCTAATGAGAAACCTGGAAAATACCTTGACCTCTTTCTGTCTCACACGTTCTTTATCTAATCAGTGCCTTTCCATCTACCTCTGAAGATTTCTCCCACTGGACTCCTCTTATCATCTCCACCTTTAGTCCTCTTGTTTGGGCTCTTGTTTATCTCTTACCTACACTATAGAGTCTCTTAACTGACCTCCTCTCTAATTTGTCTTCCATGCTGCTGTCAGAACTGGCTTTGTAAACCACAGATGTGTTGTTACTGTATGTTTATTGCTTGACTAACCTACTCTCCTACAGGTCTCAGTTTAAATGTCACTCATAAATAAAGACAATCTAAAGTATGACTCCCTTGTAGTTCTGTTTCATGTTCCTTCCCTTACTGTCATCTAATTCAGTTTGTAATATTCTTATATTTGTGCTTTGATTTGTTGAGCCTCTCTCTCCCCACTGGAGAGCTTATGTAAGGGACAGGGAAGCTTTATGTAAACCCTGTGCTTAGCACAATGCTTGGGACACAGTAGTGCTTAAAAAAATCTTGTTGAATGAATAGGTGGTCGAAAGCTTATCAGTACAGGCAGACGGCTAGGAGATAGCAAGTGCAGGGAAGTTACAGGGTTCTAGAGTCTTTCTGAGTTCTCAAGGTCTTTGATATGTAGTTACAGCTTTTTGAAGTAGTACATAGGCTATTACCTTCTGCCTTTTGCATTTATTTCCCTGATGATGGGAGTCAGCAATTACAGTCACTCTTTATGCAGGTGCGGTGGACGCTTCTTAACCAGAAGATGAAACCAGGTTTGATGATGAATCAAAGCAGATTTAGTGTCATACTTGTTTCATGGAGTTAGTTTGCATCTCTGAGGAAATTCTGATGGAGTAACAGGTCACTAGACCCTTTTCCTGGTCTAAAAATGATCTCCGAGCGTTTTCTTCAGAAATCTTTGGGAAAGATGGGTCTTAACCTGGGGCTTGAAATAATTATGGCTCTATAGGATTGGGTATTCCTTAAGGTCGGAGGCCTCCTATTATATGGAACCTTCAGTTTGCCGTTTGTCCAGTGTCTCAGGAGCTAATTCTATTTAAATTGTTTCAGGTAACAGCAATTTTCCCGTAAGTTCTAAAGCTTAAAAAACAAAAAGAAAACTATGTTGAGTGGAGATCTTTCCTTCATAAACCAAACTTGTTCACCCAGAGTCATCAGGAATGGGTTAAATTTAGATCATTTGGAGTGAATAAATATAAATGAATGTCTTCATTTAGTTCACGGGCTAAATGTAATTGGCCTTTAAATTTTTTTTTAATCCATCCACTTATACATTTATCCATCCGTCCACACTCGAACAACCATGTGTCAAGGACTGTACCAGGCATTTAGGAGTTAAAGAAAAATAAGACTTGGTCACTGTCAAGAAGTGTATTCTAGATTCTGTTTTTATGTCTTCCACCTGAGCGGTATAGTCAACTATCTATTGGATATCTTCATGTGAATACTTCTCATTCACTTGTGTCAAAAACTGAACTTGTCTTCCTTTCAAACCTGTACTTCCTCTTAAAATCCCTTTCTCACAAAAATGTACAATCAGCTACTTGATTATTCAAGCCAGAAATAACAGGAGGCATCCTTGGCTCCTCTCTTTGTACCTTTACCCTCAACACACACTGTTCACTCCTTCTCTTAGTCTACTATTTCTACTTCCTTAACATCTCTTGAATCTGCCTGCTGCTTTTCTTAGATCCACTGGCCGTTCCTGAGTTTGGTTACCTTTTTCTCATGCTTGTACTACTATAATAGCTTTCTAACTGATCCTTCTTCCACTTTGCCCGTCCCCAAAATCTTGAGCCATGCTTTGTCTTTCCCTAATACCTGTTGCTTCAGCTTTGAATGTCATGTGTATTATCCACACCCTCTTCTTTCAGGGCTCACCTTCTCTTAGAAGCCTTCCCTGTTTCTCCAAGGCAGGATTAGATGTCTCCTCAATGTACTTCATCCTTATTTATCAGCTATTACCATGTTTGTGATTGTTTATTTGGATCTCCCTGCCTAAATGGAAAAGGCCTTTACAGGGAGGGCTGTGTTGTATTCATCCTCGTATCCTCAGTGCCCAGCACAGCACCCAGTACGTAATATGTCATCAGTAGACATTTTTGGAGGAAATGAGTTTTGGATTGAGACTGTTGGTTAAGTGATCTGCAGAACTGGTTGAGGAACATGCCAGAATCAGTCTTCTTTGCACATTATTGAGGAAAGCAATACTCATTAATATATTTAACTCCTAATTTAATTTATCCTCTAAACATAACACTTTCATACTTGGAACACATGTCTGTAGTAGTAACCATTGATGTTGATAAAGTATTTTTTTTATATTTCAGTTCATATGTTTTTGAATTCTTAATTTAACTTTGCCACTGGTTGAACTGAGTATTTGAATGGCTGATAATATGAATGAAGTTCAACTCTTGAATGACTCTTGCCAATTAATTTAATTAATATACAGTATTAATTAAATTAATCACAGGCTCATACTAGTAGTACTCAAATGTATTTTATCCCCAAAAAGAACCAATTTGGGTCTCTTTGGAGAAGGGCAGACTTTTGGGCTGGCCTTCTCAACTTTTCTGTAGAGAGAAGTTATTGAATTTCCTACAACGATCATATGTACACATATAAGTTGATATTTGTTTTACAAAATGAAGTATCTGAAATGTTATGAACACATCAAATCTTATTTTAAATGTACTAGAGCTCTGGTGGCTCAGTGATTAAGAACCTGGCTGCTAACCGAAAGGTTGGCAGTTCAATCCACCAGCTGCTCCTTGGAAACTCTATGGGGCAGTTCTACTCTGTCCAATAGGGTCTATGAGTCAGAATTGACTCGAGAGCAACAGGGAGAGGGATTTATTTAGTATCGAAAGGAATTCTGTAGTGAGTACTTTGGTAAAACCAAAACTTCCTTGGTTATTGTCGTGTTGTTAGGTGCTGTTAGGTCGATTCTGACTCATACCAACCCCATATGTGACACAGTAGACCTGCTCCTAGGGTTTTCTTGGCTTTTATCTTTATGGAAGGATCCCTGGTGGCATAGTGGTTAAGTGCTCGGCTGCTAACTGAAAGGTCGGGGTTCAAACCCACCAGCCACTCCATGGGAGAAAGATGGTTGGTTCGAACCCACCAACCTGCTTCCATAAAGATGACAGCCATGGAAACCCTATGGGGCAGTTCTACTCTGTCCTGTAGGATCACTGTGGGTCAGAATTGACTCCACGGCAATAGGTTTTAATCTTTACAGAAGCGGATCGCCAGGTCTTTCTCCTGCAGAGCTGCTGGACGGGTTTGAACCATCAACCTTTTGGTTAGCAGTCAAGTGCTTAACCATGTGCGCCACCAGAGCTCCTTCTTTGGTTATACTAGAGGTTTTTTAACTGGAAATGTGAATTCAAATCACCTGTGAAATTTTGGAAAACTACATATGCGTAGGCTCAGTCCAGATTTATCATAATTCCTGAGGGTAGGGTCTAAGCTTTTATATATTTGCTACAAATTCCCCCAGGTGATTTGTTGGGCAGCCAGAGCTACTTGGCTGTATGAGCCAGAGCATCTCAAACCGTAACATGGGTAGTGGTCATGTGGAATCTTATTAAAATACAGATTTTGACTAAGTAGGACCAGGTGGGGTCTGAAATTTTTCATTCCTAATAAGCTTCCATTTAATGTCTCTGCTGCTGGTCTGTGGTCCAGAATGCAGCAATCACCCTGTAAATAATAACCCTCTACATTTTTTAAGATTTTTTTTCCCCCTCAGTGGAGCATACCTCCCCCTACTATATTTATTTTATAAGATGAGTTTCCCGGGCTTCAGATCCAATCTAAAATAGTTTTGTTTTGGATATTCTCTTTCATTAAAGTTTCAGTACACAGAGGACCAGCCTTTGTCCTTCTGCTCTTCCATGACCATCAAGTATAAGATAAGCGTGAATTTGAAAGTAATTTCTCATTTCGGATCTTCCTGTCAGCTGTGGTCCTTTGAGGTCAGATCAAAGAAAAATACAGGTAGAAGCAAATTCAGAGCAAATTGCCTCTTAACAAAAAATAAAACTCAACCCTCTGAATATTGCACGTGCTTTATTTGTATAATATGATATTGTTAGGAGTAAGCATGCTTCTCAGTTTTTAAAAGGCATTAACCGGCAAGTAGTTTTGTTTTTGACAACTCTAAAATGAAGTTTGGCTGGTGCATATGGTTAACACACTTGGCTGCTGTTAGAAAGGTTGGAGGTTCAAGTCAACCCAGAGTCACCTTGGAAGAAAAGCGTAGGGGTCTACTTCTGAAAAATCAGCGATTGAAAATCCTGTGGAGCACAGTTCTACCCTTACACACATGGGGTCGCCATACATTGGAGTCAACTTCACAGCAGCTGGCTTAGTGTTTAACTTCTCTCATCTGGTGGTTGCTTATTTTTTAAAGTAATATTTTTTTCCAAGTCCTCTTCTTTGTGATTTTTAACTTGATATGTTCGGTATATAGGTGGAAATAGTTTTATAGCCTCTAAGTAACTAAATTATCTTTGCTACTAAGAATTAAGATTAATCTGAACCTTACTGGGGTTGATCATTGGACACTGAAGGGATGCTGGGGATATGAGAGCTTTGCTGATGTGACTATAGTTTTTTTGGAGACTATGGGGTGGTAGCACCTAGATTTGTTTACCTGTTACTGATGCATAGGTGGTGCCATAGGCATGCAGGCAAACAGGTATTTGCTAAGATTGAATTGACCCAGATCCCTTTTTAGCCTTTTGAGTGATGCAAGCCTTAGTATTACATGTTAATTAAAGTGTTTATTACTTCTAGGACTCGTGTTTGAAATGAGATATGTATTTACCTTTTAAAGATTGAAGATTTCAATTGAACAAACTTTAATTGAATAGAAGATGAAAGAAATTGTTTAAAAAGTATCATCTGGGGACAGATTGTAGCTATGGTGGCTCATTGGTTAAGAGCTATGACCGCTAACCAAAAGGTCGGCAGTTTGAATCCGCCAGCCGCTCCTTGGAAACCCGGTGGGGCAGCTGTACTCTGTCTTACAGGGTTGCTATGAGTCGGAAATGACTCGATGGCAGTGGGTTTGGTTGGTTTGTTTTTTGCTTTGGGGACAGATTAATACTAATCAAGTAATTTTTATTTATTTATTTTCGATAGAGCTTGTTCAGGTATATCAAAAGTCAAAGAATTTCATGAATGTTCTTCAGATTTCACCTTTCTTAGGTTGACTTGCTTCATTCATTCAGCAGACATATTGAGCTCCTGCTTTGTGCTAGCCACTGAGTTAGGTGCTAGAGTTATGGAGATGAGCAACACAGTTCCTGCTCTCAAGTGCTGTGGAGGAAGAGCACATAATGACATAGAAGCAGGATATTAAGGCACACAGAGGGGTTGGGGACGGCTTCTCATAATTTCTAAATTCATTGTTGAACTGACTTTTGAAAGGGTTAGCTACGCAGAAAAAGTTTCTAGGTACAGAAACATGAAACCACATGTCGATTAAGGGAAAATATGAGACAACTGGCCAAATTAGGAAAGTTCTATGTACCATCAGTCATTTGCGCCCTATTTTCAGCATTAGGGGTAGATGTTGAAGGATTTTAAGCAGGGCTATCTGGTAGCATGCAAGAGATTAGATTAGGGGGTAGAGAGACTGATGGCAGGGAAATCAGTTAGGAGCCAATTCATAATCTAAGTGAGGAATGATACAGGCTTAAACTCAGGTAATGACATTGAGACTATAGAGAAAGATATGATAGTTATTTCAGAAGTGGCAGTTTCTAGACAGTGGAGATGAAGAAGAAATCCAGTTTGATTCCCAGGTTTGGGCATTCTGGCTGGGCAAGTGGGTGGTACTGTTCTTCCAGATGGAAGATGGGAGGAGGAGTACTTTTCCAGGTGGAAATGTTGAATTCAGTTTTAGACGTGTTGAGTTTGAGGTGCTTGTGGAACATCTCATTGGTGATACTCATCAGTCGGAGTAAGATAGAGGATGGAGGCCAGGAGGGATATTGCCCAGGGGCTAGAGATTTAGGAGTCGTTAGCATACAAGTGATTATTGAAGCTCTAGATTTAGAGATTAGCGGAAAGAATAAATAGAGTCAACATATTATACTACTACTTGTATTCTTTTGGTTTATTATGTAAGTTAGGGCAGTGCCTTCCTATTTCAGTTTTTCATTTGGGAAATTGATGCTGGCCAGCATTGATTCTCTGTGTGTATAAAATATATAACATCTTTTTGATATTACTCTTATCTGAGAAGTGCTGGATAATTAAATTGTAGTTGGAATAGTATCAGGCAATGTGAACTGAGGAAAAATGGACCTAATCTAGGAGAATAAAATCCAGATAGAACCTGACATAATCCATGTGATAAACTCAGGTGATTCAGTATCCATAACAGTATTCTAAGGGAAAAAAAAGATGCTGTTAAAGGTTGAACAGGTGAATGAAATAAATTAATTTTAGCTTGCTGAGATGCAGTTTTTGGACTGGTGAATATTTAAAATAACAGTTAATAAAAACTAGGTCCTGCATTGTCATATATATTCCTGTGGTCCTCATTACTTCCAGTTTTTTTCACCTCCTTTCTGGAGGGAGGACCTAACAATAAAACTTTATCTTGCCATCAAGATAACCACTGTAGTTCAAGGGGAAATTTTTGTCACTCTAGAGTCTGAAATGAAGGAGCTTTTTCACCCTACCTGGCACAATGGATGCTTATGAGGGTATTCAGAATGATTTTTAAGAAGTTAGCCCTGCTTGGGATTGAAGTCAGTGATTTAATAGAGAAAGCATAGGTCTGTATACCCTTTGAGCTATCCAGGTTTTTTATTGACTTTTAAAATCTGCCTTTAAATGGAAGAATTCTCTGGGAGACTTTGTGTGTCAAGTTTCAGTAGAGTAAATTTTATGGATGAGTTATGAACCTCTAAAAACTGAAGTCAATAATAGAAATGCTGATAGACCTGAACTAGAATAGGAGAGCTATAATAAAACAACTTTGTGTTATTCCCTTTGTGATCTTGAGTAAAATGACCCCCCGACAAAAGCTTTTAAAGTTTACCTTCTAATGCTTTGAAAATGGTTTCTTTTTCTTGTTATTTCATCTTTAACTTATGCAATAATAGGCATAGAAGACTAATATCTGCATCACATAACACAAGGCACAACTACTGTAGTGCCAAATTGTATTAAATGATAAATTTTAACTAATACCAATTTCAAATCTTCCCCTTTGGATAAATTTATTTAAGCACTGATTTTTTTTTTTTCTCCTAGCAAGCCTCTATATATCCAGTCACACCTCGGTAAATTGTTAAGAAATTATTGATAAAGGTATTTAGGCTTTTGACAGATTGATTTAAGAAAACAGTGGAATGAAATTTTAGAATATATATTTTCTGCATTCAAGATTTCATTTATTTATATTTGTTGATATTCTTTTTTGTCCAACATTTTAGAGATAAATTTTGTTTAGAAGTTTTTCTTACGAGATGCTTTACTACATAACGAATCATCCCCCTGCCACATACACTCTTTATCCATGTAATAATGAATACTTTGAATTTGTATTGTGTATTTTGTTGAAAATTAGCAAGTGGTTATAAATTATTCCTTTAGCTTTTGCAGTGTCACTAGATCACTGAGAGATAGAGAATAGGTTTTTTTGTTTGTTTTAATTGACATTTTTTCAGGTAGTAAAACTCACAGCACTCTGTCAACTTGACCCAATTCATAGACTTAATCAATGGAAAAGTAAAACCAGCATATGTTGATTTCCTGGTTTGGTGTTTTTTGGGTGGAGCAGACTCCTGAGTATGAAGGTTGTGATAGGAAATGATACTAGGTTCCTTTAAGAAGATACTGGAAGAAGGTTACCAAACATCCTGCATAAATATGATCTTCCCATACCTTGCCACCCTGCCCTATTAAAAGTTGCGTCTAGATATATATTGATCTTGGATTTGAATTTGGCTACTCACTTTTGATCTACCACTAGCATGTCATCACTTCTACGTAGTTTTCTGTAAGTTTGGCAATCCAGTGTTTGAAAAGTAATTTCTAACCTTTTTAGCCAAGGTTACTATTTGGAGTCAAGGTATGGTTTGTATGTCTGTCTTTAAAATTCCCTAATTAGTTTTTACTTTTACTTACATATATACATAAACCTTCACTTCCATATAATCATCAACCCCTCATCCAATCTGTGTTTTTCAGATCTGATCTCTTCCTTGAGTTTTACTTGTCTGTTTCCAGCCGCACGTGTAACGCTTATATTTCCTTGTTTATTCATTCACTTATTATATTTGTTAAACACTTACTGTGTGCCAGACCCTGACAGCCTAAAACTTAATATGCGTTAAGACTAAAACTAAATTCATTATCCTGCTTCATTTTGCTTATTACACAGACTTCAGGGTCCCATGTCTTCTGTGAATCTGTTCTTGACAGCTCCAACCCACAGTACCTCCTTCTCTGATGAACTCTCAACATTATCTCACCATTTACTTTTTATTCTTTGTGTCATTGTCACATTATTATTTCATTACATTGTCTCTGTGATTGGACCCTAAGCCCTTTGAGACCCAAGGTGGACAACATGTAGGGTAACGAGTGAATGGATTGCCAGGCCCGTCCCCAGTCTCCCTAGCCCCCAGTGCCCGCCAGATCTGCTTGCTTGCTTTACAGTATTCTCTTCATGTCCTATTTTTACTGATCTGGTAATTCTCTTGCTCTCCTCTTGATTGTCTCTGGTTTTATTAGTATCTTCTCTTTATGAAGATTGTGGATGATACTTAGGAGATTCTTAGGCTGATTTTAGGGGCATATAGATGTGATTTTTCAGCTTTTTTCCTACCTCAGTATCCGTTTTTAAATTCTATCACAAAAAATCTATAGTTTTTAACATTTATATTCATTTATTAACATATGTATTGAGAATCTATATCTTAAAAACAATAGTTCGGATAGATAAAAAAGAAGGAATTAATCCGATTTTTACTTTTGATAAAGAATAAAAAGAAAAAAGAAACATTGTCAAGTTCACAAATCTGAATTTTTTCCAAGACTCTTTGTACTACACTGCTTTTACAAGTGGGAATGGAGCAGACAGAAGTGTAAATAATTGTTAACATCATGCTAGGTAATTCACTACAAATTAAGGCTTATGTATTGTTTCACCATTTACTTACTTTGTTTTATCACCTGGCATTTTGCATATTTCTTTTGAGCCATAATCCGGTTGAATCATAGATGAGGACTCTAAAGATTTAGTGTAGCCTCATTTTAAAATGGAGAAAATTGAGGTAAGTGATTGCAGAAGGTCACACATGTAGTTAATGAAGGAGTCAGGAATATTACTATTATTATTTTTAATTATTGTTGTTGAGAATATACACAGCAAAACATATACCAATTCAACAGTTTCTGTACATGTACAACTCTGACACTGATTACATTCTTGAGTTGTGCAGTCATCCTCACCCTCGTTTTCTGAGTTGTTCCTCCCCCATTAACATGAACTTACTGCCCCCTAGGGTTCCTAGGAATATTATTTTAATAGGTAATAACATGTACATAAAAAAGCACTAGAAAAGGTTGTACTGTGAAAGGTAAGTTTTCTTCCTACCCCATCTTGCAGTTCTTCCATTCCTTTCCCCATAGGCAACCAGTTGTATTTCTTGTGCCTTCAGGAGTTGGCTTATGTATATACAACCATGTAAGTGTATACGTTTCCCTTTCTTCATGCAAACGGTAGTATATTATACAAGCTTGTTTAACAGTATATCTGGAAATGGTAGAACCCAAATCTTTTTTATTTCTTGGTCCATGAACTTTCTATTTACTACGCTGCCTGTCATGTATACTATTGGTTTTTGTTAATTTGAATGAACAGAGTATTAAGTTATTCTTAGTTTCCAGCATATCATATTGAGTACCTCATGTGCAAAATAATGTAGCTTTTCACATTTCTTTCAGAAAGAAAGGGATCATGCTCATTGATTTATGTGATGATAAACGTTGAATTTAGAAAATAAGTGAAATGTATATAATAACTTACTGCTAGTTGCAAAAAAAAAAAAAAAAAGTGAAAAGCTGATTGGGATATTTTTTCCATTTGAGAAAGAAATGGACAAGGAGATTTTCAGGGAAATCATTTACCTTTTGACTTATGTAAAAATCTTTATGATCTGTACAAAACAGTTTAATATGTCAGGACCAGTGAAGAGCAATGATGTTATAAATATCAAACCACAGATGTTTTATTTTGTAAATTTTTTATTCTCCATCCTCATTTGCAAATCTCAGAAATAATCTTGCATTTGTTTCTCAAAACAGTTTGTAACCATATATTTTAATCTTCTTGAGATGACTGATGATGACCGGTATAAAAAAATGCACTCTTTTAATTTTGATCATTCTGGCTTTATTTTGGCCAAATTATTTTTTAGATATTAATGAGACCTATTAGAACTGCTTGATTTTAGATATTATGCACCAAATTATATCACAAAAGATAACTCCATTAAAAAAAATGTGTCCCCTGCCAAAAGGCCGTGATAGGACTCACAGAAGTTAGGTATTTATCTTTGATTTGTACTTTAGAAAATTAGTTAGTAATCCTTCATTTTTCCTAAAGATGGCAGTACCTCTCAATGTATTATTTAATGGGTGATTCTGTTTGAAAACAGTATCAATTACAACTCTAACCATTATTGGCTGGAAAAAAATAATCAGACTAAAAGTATATTTTCATAACATTGTCAATAATAGTTAAAAGTTAGTAGTAGAATATGGAAGGTTGTATCCTTGTGGTTCATAGCACTACTGGGCTTTCATGTTTTTTATCCTCAACCTTGGACACAGGGTCCTTACTGCATTCTGACTTCGGAATTCTTCAAGTCATGTTATGACTTACTCTATTTATAGGTATCTCTCCTATAGTGATGTTATCAGAGCATAAAAACAGACCAAAAAACCCCAAACAAAAACAACGCCGCCAAATAACCACATAGTGTGTATATATGTGAACATCTGAAATGTTTTGGGATTTACTCTTTGGTAAAAGTTTGTATGTCAAAGTTCTCATTGAACTTCTGTTTTTTGCTTAGGTGGCTAATTCTTTTAATAAGCACAATAAATACTTATTAGTGCCATTATGAAAAAAAAAAAATCTTTACCCTTCTCTGTTGGAAAAACCGAGAAGCTCTAAATTCATAAGGTGTTTCTTTGGAACATGGAGAAACAATGCTGTATTTTGTTTCTCCTTTTTCCATCGTTTTCATTTCTAATTAAATGGTTATGTCTCTGGTGTGTGTGTGTGTGTGTGTGTGTATATAAAATCACATGGCACAGTATTCAAAGAAGGTGAACAGCCAGACAGAGAGCAGGCTAATCGGGGCAGGCTTCACAGGTAACTTTGACACAGCCACTACTTTCTATACATGGACCTGATTATTGTTTCATCTAGAGAGGTGACTGGGAGCTAGCGGACTGTGTCACCCTAACCAGCCTCATATAGATTCTGGTGTACAAATACCACAATGCCAGTTCTTTAATTTGCAAAGAGAAGTGGCTGCTGATGTTCATGGTTCAGTGCATTTTCTCCCAGTAGGCAAATCTACATGGAAAACTAAATCATAATCAGAAAATTGCAGGATGAGCATTCTGTCAGCTCCCAGTGACCAATGTCAGCAAGCTCTGGTAGTGTGATGCATTTCTTTCCTATTGGAATATACCTAACACTCAGATAGTCCTCAGTTTTCAGAGCAGTTTCCTCACTTTTCTTTCTACTAGACGACCCTTTCTACTTGATCTCTTTTCTTGTAGAGGGTTATAGACAATGTCCTTTCTTTTATGCATTATTTTGTTTCAATTAGGGTTTAATAAAATTGAATTTTATTTAGCAAAATAGAGCTAATGTATGTAAGACACTTAGCCCAGTGCCTGGCTGTTATTAGGAAGTGTAACTGGTCTTGAGGTCACCTGGATACTTGTAGCTGTCAAAGATAATCTTTTGGGCCATTTCTATAGAAGACTTATCTCTCACATTTTGAGTTTTTAAAATTTCATTCTTAGAGGGTAACCTTAACATTGAATCTATGGGCTAACAAGAACAATACCTTTTGGCTCCAGATGTGCTATTTTGTTTTTGAGATTTTGGTTCTTTTTAAATTTCAGTTTCTTTCTCCGAAATATTCCTTTCTGCATTGTCCCCCATCTGTAATGTGAATCTCTTAGAAGAGATGATTTCGAAGTTACCATCAAGCTCTAGAATATATTTAATTTTATATTTTACTTGAGTATGTGATGTCAGTTGTAACCCTTTCTGTCTAATCATGCTTGCCTTCATTTCAGGCTCTGCTTTAAATTCCTTATAGAGCATAGAGTTATTTTGAAAATGGTAGCAGCATCCGAATCCTTAGAAGAAATAGTAAGATAGGTACAGAATTGGGGGCAGTGGTTGAAAAATCCAGGGGTGGGTGTTTGATGAATGTGAATTCAGCACTCAACGGTGATATTACAGATCTGACAAATACATAATTGACAAATCAAAAACTTTGTGAAAATTAGTACAGAAAGGACTGAGTCAGTCGGTCACTCCTGCAACAATAAGCATTGTGAGCCGCCTTCTCTCCGTCCATCTGAGCAATGAGTTATTCTTTAAGAGTGACAAGATAGATTTGGGGAAACAATGGAGGAATTGACACAGTTCTTTCTGGCGTTTGTAAAAATACAGATTGTGGTGCGTGTTAGAAGCTGGTGGTCTCAGCACCACACTTCGAGTACACTGTCATAGATAGTAACTGTTGTAGGAGTTTGGAAGAGGGCTAAATCATTTCAGACTGCAGTAATCAGGGAAAAACTTAATGAAAGGGACTGGGATTGGTCTGGGTCCTGAGGGATGGGCAGCATTTGAATAAATGGAGAGGAGGGAGAGAACATTTTTGATGTGTGAAATGGTAAGAACAAAAGCACAAAGCTGGAAATAATAGTGTATGTTAGGGGAGTGGAGAGTCCAATTGTTTGGCTCAGAGGTTCTTAAACGTGGTCCATTGAAGAAGACTGAAGCAGTGCTGTCACCAACTCAGGAGCTGGAAAAATGGGCAGCTGTGCCGTTCCTCTTCAGTGTGCAAACTGGATGAAACTATTGATGCCTAAGTACAGCCAGCTTCACGTTTTCATGTGCTCTTTGATGCCATCAAAGATGAATTCCATTTTAGAACCCCTTTTGGAAACTGGAAAGACTGTCCACATCTTCAAAATAACTCCCTCCCTCCCTCCTTGCTCTCTCCCCCCACCAAACAAATATTCAAATAAAAGGAAAAAAAATCCTAGCCCTCTGAGGGCAGATGGTGCACCTGTGATGTCAGGCACACATTGTGTTTCTGCTGTGATGAGAAAGGATTGCCACGCATCATTGTGCCTCATTACTTTCCATATCAGCAGCTGTCACCATCTTTCCAAGGGGTATTGCCAAGAAATAGGAACAGAATATGATGTTTTCTTCTACTACACAAAAATGTGCTGGCTTTCCAGAGGTCTTAGTTGAACTCAAAGGTAGAGGAAATAATGTGATTTGACTCTAACTTGAAAGTCTTAGAGGAATTTGGTGTTCCAGCACACAAAGCTACCTTCAGCTGGCAAAGCATTCTATGGAATTCTGAGTTGGTTCTTTGTACCTTTGTGAGTCAAGGATTTCAGCACTTGGTGCCATTGTGGGGGGTGGGTGAGTTGAACTTGATTATCAAAGATGACTTACGTGTTGCTCTGCCAAAGGCCATACCATAATTTCAAATCATTTAAGCCAGATATTCAGATTTATTCTTGAGCAGTCAGATATATTTAAAATTTTTTTTCAGGAAGTGGTCGTTTTTCTTTCAAGTCAAAAAACATGAGGGAGGCATAATCTTTTATGAATATTTTTCATATTACTGCTTACGTTCAGGAAATCAGTTTCCAGTGCAGTGAGTAAGTATATGGTGTTTGCATTGCTGTGCATGTTCCTGGAGGAGGAAGTCCATATCTTTCATCAGAATCTCAGACTGGTGGTCTTTGGCTCTCCTGAAAGGTTAAGAACTTTTGATTTAGCTAGTGTGGAGGCAAGAGAATGCTCTGGATGAATTTGAGCAAAGGAATGGCATGAAATTAGGAAGCTAACCTGAAGAATATGGGAAGGAGAGCTTTGGCAGGACTGCAGGGTAGTTGAGGGGTTCATGTTAGCCAGCGGTATGTGAGTCATTCTTATAATCTCAAGGTAATTTTCTAGACAGAGCTTCTCAAAGGTTGGAACCAAGTGTTTTCTTTTTTGTCCCTAGTGTATAAGCACAGCGCCTGAGACATAATTGTTGTTGTTAGGTGCCATGGAGTTGATTACAACTCATAGCAACCCTACGTACAACTGCTGGGTTCTGCGCCATCCTCACAATCGTTGCTATGTTTGAGCCCATTGTTGTAGCCACTGCATCAGTCACCTTGTTGAGGGTCTTCCTCTTTTTCTCTGACACTCTACCAAGCATGATGTCCTTCTCCACGGACTGGTCCCTCCTGATAACATGTCTGAAGTATGTGAGATGAAGTCTTGCCATCCTTGCTTCTAAGAAGCATTCTGGCTGTACTTCTTCCAAGACAGATTTGTTCGTTCTTCTGGAAGTCCACGGTATATTCAATATTTTTTGCCAACACCATAATTCAAATGCATCAAGACCAAAGAAGAGATGTAATAGGCACTCCAAATACATCAAATTGATACCACTATGGATAACGAAAGCTGGATTATAGCACCAATAATAAGTGCTCTTCTGTTTCATCTGTATTTAATCCTAAGTTAAATCATTTGATGAATAATAAGGTTTTTAGAGAACATTTCATAAAAAGCTCTCGTGACCTGGAGCAGTTGGTTAACACAAAGTTTTGGCCTCTTAAGTTTTGTTCTCTTTGTACGTTTTATTTCTGATAAGTTTTGCTAAAGGTATGCCTCCAGACATGATAATTTTATCCAGTACCTTCAGAGGGAGAAAAAATTGCAGGATGGCTGTGATTGATTGATTAGGTCATCATCTATTTAAGCAACATTCCAATAAACATCTAACCTTGGATTCACTCATCATTAAAATCAGCCTCACGAGTCAGTGGTCACTTTGGCTTAAAACATTTATGTAACTTATATCCCCTTTCCTCGCTTATTGACATGATTAGGTTCCAGATACCAGGTTGTTACGTGAAATTGGTGTTTTGCAAAAATGGAGGATGACCACATCAGATCACAAAGTGGAGGATGACTACATCATTACATAACTGCCAAGTTACATCATTACATAACTGCCAAACCACTGAGAATCATGGTCCAGGAAAGCTGACACATAACCATCAAGGCCAGTGTTAACTCTTGCCTTGAGCCTCGGTGTTCGTTACTGCCAGACGTATGTTGTTAACGTGCAAAATAATTGGAGAGTAGAATTTTTACTATTGTCATAAATGTGAAGTGTTGGATAATGAGATGGTCAATTAGTGAGAAAGTATAATGGATCGTCTATCACTTTAATAACCAAACCTTGGAACCCCTCCCATATGTAATATTAGTATAATTTTATTATCATCTTTATGCATTTTCCTGGTGAAAGGTTTAGGAAAGCAGACTGCCTACACATTAATAACTGTTAACATTTTATATTTTTTATGATTGGAAGGCCAGGATTTTAAGTTCAGACTCTTTAGTTCCTTGTAATGTCTTAATTTTGCTCCCACTATTTTCCTTCAAATTACAGCAAAGAGAAAATTATTGAACTACTGTAAAACATTGGTAATAACCTTACCTAAAACATTTGTTCCAAAGCATGGTAGATTTTTCTGTTTTTAGCAAACTTGGTGTTCCCAGGTCTGTGAAGATTATAAATCAAATTAGGTATGTCAGAAGCACAGAAAAACTTTTTTTTTTCCTGAAATAGAAATGATTAATAGAGTAAAATAAGTTATAACTTCACAAAAGACAGTGATTTTGATTGACTGCATAATGTTTAAAGGATAAATTGCTCTATAATACTGTGATTTACTCAGAACCTTTGAGGAAAATAAATTATTTCTGTGGACCATTCATTCATTCTTTAAAATCCTTTGATGTGCCCTAGGTGTAAGGTACTTTCCACAATATGAAATACTAATCTGCATAAATTTAAATTGGGATAAGGATAGAATGGGTACATAAAAATGGAGTAAAATTCCTTTTATTTAAAAGTAGCTTGTATTTTCATTATAAAAAAATATGCTTAGTGTATAAAATTTAGAAAACATTAATCATCATAATAAAAAAAGATCCCCTGCAGCCTCTTCACCTGGGGATAACCACTTGACATTTTGTTGTGCTTCTCTTATTTTATACATGTGTGGTGTGTTGTGTGTGTATACCCATGTAATACTCAAGTATACACACACCCATTCACACTAGAAATGGGATGACACTGGTGAAACTGGTTTTATTCATTGCATATAGTATAAATACTTTTCCATATTATTATTATTTCACAGCATTTTAACAGCGGGTTAGTATCCACTATAAGAAAAGGCAACATTTATTAACCAACACCTTATATCGTTAGATAGAGGATATTTCCGGTTTTTCTTTTGTCTTCTTTCCCGCTCTTAAAAAATTTTTGTTTTTGCTATTAATAGATACTGCACTGAATACCCTGTAGGAAAATTTTGTATGTATTCATGTTTATTCCTTGAGGGACATTTCTAAAACGGGAATTTTTGGGTCAAAGAAAACCAAAACACCAAACCGACTGCCTTCGAGTCAATTCCGACTCATAGTGACCCTAGAGGACAGAGCAGAACTGCCCCATAGGGTTTCCAAGGAGCGCCTGGTGGATTCGAACTGCCGACCTTTTTCGTTAGCTGAGCTCTTAACCACTAGGCCACTTGGGTCAGAGAGTATGGCAACATTTTAAGGGTTTTAATACATTTTCTAAGTTGCCTAAAAACTGTGTGAAATGTCAATTGCTGTTTTCCTCTGATCAACGATTTTTTCTCAAACGTATATCTGACGACCTATTGGGCGAAAATGGCCTTGCACTGTCGTTTGGTTGCAGTTCTTTGATTAGTAAGGAGGCTCCGGCGCGTTTTCCACCCGTTTCTAACCGGCGTTGTCTCTGTCTTTCTTCCCTGGGGACCCTGCGCCCGTGCGGGCCGAAGCCTCGGGAAGCCGTCGCCCCGCAGCGCCGCTGCCCTGCGCCCGGCCGCCCCGGGGAACCGCTGCCCG
>NW_004444033.1:2073813-2215458 GCF_000243295.1 Trichechus manatus latirostris | reverse complement strand
CCCCACCGTGAGCGCCGCCCCCGACCCCCGGCGGGACTGCGCCCACTCCGCGCCGGTGAACCTCAGGAGCCGCCAGCCCGGCGGGCGCAAGTCACCGCCTCCGTGCCCGGCCTCTCCAACCCTCACCAAGCGCCCGGAAGTCCACTCTGTCTCAGCGACCTCCCTTATCCTGCGCTTATTCTCACGCCTTTTATCCCTGTGCTTTCACTGAACCTGGTTTACCCCAGAACCCTTTCCCACGAAGCCCCTCAAGAGGACCATGTGCCTTAGCGCCCGTGGATGGAGAACATGGCCTCTTTGCTAGCCATTGCCACGCGCAAAGCATTACTTCCTCCCTCCTTCCTGACCAAACCCCCTTCTTTGAGAATCATACTACTGGAATACCATCCTCTTTTCCTCATCCTTGTAATTCACTCAGTTCCTAATCAGTTTTTCGTTATTAGTTTTTCAAAGACTAGCTTCTAACTTTAGTGTTCTACACCTCAAATCCTGTCATCAACATGCTAGTCACCAACCCAGCCCCCCGCCCTCTCCCCCGCTCCAAACACACACTCTACAGCCATCTGCCAGAAGATTGTTTTAATACTGTACAAATCCCCAATGACACAACCTGGGGCTGTGTAATTCACAACTGTGGTTGAACTTGAACTCTGCAACATCCAGTCCCTTCCTTCTTCTAACTTCATCTCCAATTACCATTTCTTCCCATGGTCATTTCTTATCCATATCCAACGTTGTAAGATGTTGATTAAACAGATGCAGCCTTTTCTTACAGTGGTTCTAGACTTTGTCATCATTAGAAACTGCATCATCTCAAGAATCTTGTCTGTGGTGACTAAGGGGCGTTCCCCTCA
Source organism: Trichechus manatus latirostris (assembly GCF_000243295.1). Lineage (NCBI taxonomy): Eukaryota > Metazoa > Chordata > Mammalia > Sirenia > Trichechidae > Trichechus > Trichechus manatus. The sequence continues at coordinate 2,214,604 of NW_004444033.1, read as the reverse complement.
GATCTCCTTCAGCAGAGAGAACAGTTGGCTGACGTTCCCACTGCTGCCCCAGCGGTGGGGGTCCACCACTGGGCTTGTGATAGGAGACGCCTTCCCTGGCTACTCCAAGTCAGTGAATGAACACATCAGGGTTACTAGTGATGGCGTGTACCTGTGAGACTCATGAGACGTCGTACTTCTCTAACGAGCAGATTTGGCCTGGGGACTCCTCAGCAACCTGGCTAAAAACTTTCTTAGAACTGCTGTGGTGAGTCCCTTCTTACCCACTTCCCTTTCCTTCCCCTTCCTTCCCCTTCTCCTTTCATAGATATCAGACCTACATTATGGTATGACCCTCCCCCCCACCCCACTGCTTTTTTTATCCTTCACAGGTCTTCCCTCAAACTACTGTACGATGAATCCCCATCCTGGTGTCTGATTCTAAGACTCAGACTAACACTTTATTAGACATTCCACTCTTTGATCACCATCTTTCTATCCTGGATCTCTCGGTCATTGACACAAGTCTTCAGAGTAATTGAAACAACTGGCTCATTGACTTCGTGTTTTTACTATCCATCAGCCCCTCTCTTGGCTTCACTTCCTTCCTTGTCTAGCCTAGGTTCCATGGTTCATCGTTATAATCATTCTTCTTGATATAAAGTCCTCTCAGCACTCTTGACCTTCAATTTCTTTCCTGGAAAAAATCCCAACACTGGATAAACGTCGCCACCTGCTTTCCTTGGGCCTGACTGGGACGATTGAAAATCACGTAACTCAGCCAACTAGTTTCACTTTTAATTCATTATCTCCAACTTCAAACTGGTTCTGTTGTTCCTGCATTACTTTCTTTTTCTCACTTCTAAAACTACTGTTTATGTCTTTCATCTCTTGTCAAAATTTTCTCATCCTCTCCTTCCTGTTCACTTCCTATTTTCCTGAGAAAATAGGAGATACTATATAAACTTCCTCATCTTCCCACCACATTGCCCACCAGCCCATCTTCCTTTCTGTGAGGATAGAGAAAGCCTCAAAGGCCAGCCCCCCCTCTTGCCTTTTCAAGGACTTTTCTTCCTTTCTGTCTTCTGCATCATCAATCTTGCCCTTTCTAATGGATCCTTCTCAACAGCCTTCAAGCATGTTCCGGTATTCTCCATCTAACCAACCTCTCTATTGTGCACATTTTCCCCATATACTAGCCATTTCTCAGCTCTCCTTCACAGCCACGCTTCATAGTTATCTCCTCTCATCTTTTCACTCTTCACCTCGCAAGGATATGACTCCCCCACCACTGAGTGCCCTCGTTAAAGTCACGAGTCTCTTCCATATTATCCAATCCAGAGAGTACTTTCCTGTCCTCACCTGGACCACTCACTGCTTCTTTAAATGTTCTTCTCTTCTCATATCCAAAAGACTCTTCTGGCCTGGTTTTCCTCCCGCCTCACTGATCACGTCTTGGTTTTATATCCCATCTTCTGCCTAACTTTGAAAGGTTGAGGTTTCTCAGAGCTCCATTATGATCTCTCTTTTCTTTCTTTATTCTCTCCCAGGATGATCTTATCCATTTCCACGGATTTAAGTACCATCTTTATGCTAATGCGTTTCAAATTTATGTTTCCCACCTAGACCTTTCCTATAAGTTTTAGACTAATATATCTAACTGCTTGCTTAATATTTTTCAGATGACTCTTAGATATGTCAAACTTAACATGTTTGAAATCTAATTCATCATTCTTACCTTCAAACTTATATTCTCCTATCTTTCCCCTATCTTCCCTGTCACAGTAAGTAGCACAACCATCCAACCATTTACTCTAGTTGGAAACCTGCTCATGTCCTCTCCCCTGCATCAAGTGAACCAACATAATCTATGAGTTTTATCCCCAAAATGTATCTGTAGCCTGTTTTTCTCCACTTCCAATGCCATTATTTAGTCTTGACCATTGTGACAGCCAGTCTACCTGGTCTCTCTACTTCCACTCTTGATCCGCTTAAATATGTTCTTGATAGAGTGTTAACCATGACCATATGTGTGAATTGAATCAAGTAAAGTGTTGCTCATAGGATAAAATCTAAACCCTTACCATGGTTCGCACAGCCCTGCAGGATCCTTACCAATTTCTCCATCCCCATCTATGCACCTCTTTTCACTGCCCACTATGACACAGCCACACCAATTCCTCCAACTTGCCAAGCTCTTTTCTGCACCTCAGGGCCTTAGCAAATGCTGATGTCTCTGCTTAGACTGCTCTACATGGCCACCCTTTCCCCATCCCCAGCTATATCCTTTAGACAACAGCTTAAATACAATGTCTTGATAAAGGCCTGCCTGGAGCACCTGATTGAAAGTAGTCCCTCTCCTCTCCTTCCATTTGTAATTGCAGTCCTTTATTTGTTATCCTTCATTACTCTCATCCCTTATGTCAATTTGTAACTATTTATTTGTTTATTTACCTTCTTATTTTTTTCTATTTCCCATACTCGAATGTATGAAGTCAGAAACTGTGACTGGATGTTTAGATTCTTCAACATTGTATTCCCAGCCCCTAGCACAATATTTGGCACATATTAGGTGCACAATAAATATCTTTTGAAGGAATAAATGAATGCATCGGCTAATTTTTCTGTTGGGGATTCACTTTTTATTGATTTGTAAGCGTTTTTTATATTATCAAGACCACTAACCACTTGTTTAGTCTATATGCTACAGACATTTTGCCCCTTGTCATATACATACCAACTTAATTTGTGATGTCTTTGATATACATAAAAATGGCATTTTTCATTTAGATAAATGTTTTTCTTCATGATTGCTGATATGTTTAAGATTTTCTCCACCCCGATGCTATATAAATATTTACCCACATTTTCTTTTAATTTTTCAGATTTAAACTCTTACTCCAAATGGATTTTATTTTTTATATAGATGTGATTACAGGCCTAAATACTTCTTTAGTTGTTGCATCACCATTTATTGAAAACTCCCTTTTCCACTGTTTTGAAAACTCCACATTTATCAAATATTAAATTCTTACATGTACTTGAAGTGGTTTCTGGATTTATTGTTTTTTTTTTTCATCTTTCTGTATTCCTGAACGATGCGTTTTAATTGTTGCCATTTTATAATTTGTTTACCGTGTGATACAATTTTTAATATGGTAAACATTACTGTTCTTTTACAAAGTATTTTTGGCTGTATTTGTGCACTTATTTTTCCAGATAAGCTTTAGCTATATTTTGGTCAAGCTCCAAAATAAATTCCAGTGACATTTTGTTTAGAATGTTTTGTCATTATAGAATAATTGGGGAAGAATTGCCATCTTTGTAATATTAAGTTTCCCATTCAGAAACTTGACACATGTCAAAGTTATTGAAGATTTTCTTTATGTTCCTTAGTAATCTTGTAGGTCTTGCATCTTTATTTTTAATTAGATTTCATATCTTTATTGCTTTCGAGTAGGATCATTTTCCCATTTTGTTTTATAATTGTTGTTATTTGTGAGGTCAAGCTATTGATTTTTGTAATTGGTAACTTTTCCAAAAGCTCATTAATCCTCCTAGTTGATTCTCTTTTAAGTAGACAATCATTTTAAGTGTAATTGATGATAATTTTCTCTCTTCTTTTACAATATTTATACCTTATATATTAGAAAAGTGATGGTGATAATTTTGCTCTTATTTCTGACTTTTTAGGAATGTCATTAGTATTTCACCAGCTTTAATGTTAGTCATTGGACTGAAATAGAGGTCTTTATCATGCTAAGGAAGTAGTTTCCTGGTTCAAGTATACTAAGCATTTAATTGGGAGTGGCTATTGAATTATATGAAACATATCCGGGCAACTAGAGATGGCCATATGGTTTTTTCCCTTTAGCCTATTTATCACAATAAATTATATTAATAAATCTCTCAATGTTGGATTATTCTTGCATGAGATGTATCCTATTTCATTATGGTGGATTTTTTGCTCTTTTAGTATAATAATGTTGAATTCAATTTCCTTATATTTTATTTAGGATTATTGCATTTATACTCATGAATAAGATTGGGCCATGGTTTTTATTGTATTTTTACTTTATTCACTTAAAAAAAAATGAATTTTCCATCTTGTTTTATGCTCTAGATTAGTAAATAGTATAGCTATTGCCTAGGCTTTAAAAGTTTTGAGGGACTCATCCATAAAACTATTCAGGCCCCAAGTTTTTTTCTGGGTAGGTGAGTAGAAAATAATTATCTGAAAACTTAAAAATTTTCTTCTGTGGTTTTGATCTAAATAGGTTAACTACTGCTTCTTGAGTATCCATTTTTAAAATGGTATTTTTTAAAGAAAATCATACATTTTCATAGAATTAAAAAATTTATTAGCAGAGTTCTACATATAATTATCTTACAATTAAAAATAGTTTTCTTTGTATCTGTGGTTAAATCCCCTTTCTCATCCCTAATCTTTTTAGTTATATTTTTTCCTCTCTTTTATCAGATTCCAGTATTTTTAAGGAACCAACACTTAGATGTGTTATCAATTCTATTTTTTCTATTTTCTACATAATTAATACAACGTTTAATTTTCATTAATTCCTTCGTTCTTTTCTTAAGTTTATTTTGTGTTTTTATAAATGTTTCTTTGTAATTGATTGCTTAGTTCATTTATTTTTATTTTTTTCTTATTTAATAATAAGACACTTAAGGCTACAGATTTACCTCTGAGCACATCTTTGGCTGCATCCCAAAAGTTTTGGTATGTAGTCACTTAATTGTTACTATTTAAAAATAATGAATTATAATTGCTGTTTTTATTTTTTGACTGGTATAATTAGGATAGTGTTGTGAGGTTTTTGTTATTGTTAAACCTGCTTTATTTTTAATAAAGAATAAATTTATTAATATTTATATTGCAATTTTAATAAAAACCTAATTTTGTTTGGAATAAGTGAAATTATCTGTGAAGTGATCTTATCTGAAGTTATATGCAAGCACTAACTAGATAGTATTCCTTATTAAAAGATCTTACCCAATAGTGCCAGTTAATGGTGACTGTACTAATTACTGACAACAGGGATTTGATATAGTTAATGTTACTTATTTACTAGAATTGTGATGTCTATATAATGTCCTAGTTACCCATGAAAAAGCAAGAAAGAGCTTTAAAATTTTTATTGCATCAAAAATCTTCAGGTAATATATTACTGAAATAATCGTCTAATAATGAGAAAAAAATATCAAAGTATATGGAGTCAAAAAGGGTTTGAATATGAGGAACATGGACTTAGTCACAAAATTTTGGCATTAGAACAATTTTTCTTTTAGACTCGGCAAAAAGTATTTTTAAAAATATTATTTTCTATAATTACAAATGTGATGCACATACATAAAAAGAATAAAAATTACCTATAATTCCATTACCCAGGGAAAAACACTGTTAATATTTTGCTATTTTTTAAGTAGACTGTTTCTGTAGCTCTCTCTTTTTTATAGAATTGGGCTCACATTGTTTTGTATTGTCTTGTTTTATTTTTTTCTCTTATTATTTGTGAGCATTTCCCTATGATACAAGGAAGTGGAGATGGTTGGGAATTAATTTATTCCATTATTAGTGACATAACTACTAAGCTTTTCCTGCCGTGGTTTCTATTGCCCAGCCTGCTTGCTTTCTAAGCCTGGTCCTTTAAGACTCCCCCGATATCCTTCCATTTAATTCCTTTGTTCCTTAAACCAGCCATCAGTGGTTTCTGTCACTTGCATTAAAAAATTCCTACTGATACAGTGTTTTTACTTTGAGTGGTAGCATTTGCAGAATTCTAGCATCAAGAGATGTATCATGCATGCGTGTGTATGCATGTGTGTGCGTGCACACTCATGCACACACCATACACATTGGGGAAACATCACATACTTTATTTGCTTATTTGGAGCTCACAGTCCATACTCTTATATTAAAAAGGAGTTTTGCATTAAAGAAAAAAGAATCCTTTAAAAAATGTATTTCAAACATTTCATTATGGAACACTTTTCTCTAGTGGGGCCTGTTAATATTTAAAAAAAAAAAAAAACTCTGAGAAACACTAGTTTTGTTTATTAGCTTAGCAACATCCTAATAACTCTATGTTTGGCTTCCACACATTAGTATTAAATTGAATTAGCATTACTAATACAAGCCTCAACTGATTTAGCATCTAGTATAATTTGTTTTTCTGGTCCTCTTGTTGCTGCGTACTGAAGGGTCCATCCCAGCAATGCCTGTGGGTCTGATCTGAGGATTGTCCTTAGACCTAGCAAGAGAGGCTCTGCTTTGGGTTCCATGTTTTATAGAGCCCTCCTTTGTTCACTCCTAGTCTGTCGGGGTGAAAAGTCTGTGGAGCCAGGGGAATATGTCCACCTGGAACCTGAGCTCTTTTCTTTAGACTACATTCTGGCTGCCTGGGACCAGAATTCCCAGCCCAAACAGCTCCATAGCCTCTTGAGATGTATCTTATTGTGCCATCAGCTGAGCACTCCTAGGCCCAGAGGGTGGCCAAATAATGGCTATTTGCAGGGTGTGGACACAGCTTGGTTCTGCAGGCTGGAGAGTCTCCACAGGTGCATGTTAGGCCCCTCATAGTGTAGGGTGCAGCTGAGAGCATGGGATAGGGATCAATTCTTACCAGGCCAGCAAGTTTCAGCATGGGACTCTGAGGAATCCAATAATTCTTCATTAGAATGTGAACTAGAACATTATGAACATATATTTGTCGGCGTTGAATAATAGGATATATTTTAACAGTTTGTTGGCTTCATTTTACCTTTGAAATACTTGGACATATGGAATATAAGCCTCCATCTTACTCTTGCCCCAGCTCCTGAAGATGTTAGGGATGAGATTGGTACTTGGAGGGCTAGAAGAAAAGCTGTGATCCTGGAGGCAGTGGGACATTAGAGGTTTTGGGGCCTCAGAAGAAAGTGGTTTCAGGGTCCCTCTGGGGTGACAGAATCCTGGGTGCCATGACACTCAGCCTGGATGGAGCCCTGAAACTTGGCATGAAGCACCAAAGCCTAGGCTTCAAATGGACCACAAACTGGACAATGAATATTCTCAGCAGAGACTGGAATACGATGGACTGCACCCCACACTGTGAGGGGCCTCATGTGCACCTATAGGGACTCTCCAGCCTGCAGAACCAAGCTGTGTCAACACTCCACACCTTACCCAACTCCCAGGCTCTACGGAAGCCTTCAGGATTCTTCTGTGCTCAGATTGGCTTGCCAAAACATGACCGACTTTGATTTTTTTCCCCCACACTGGTGAGTAGAAAGTTTAGAATCAGATTTAATTTCACTTAGAAAAGTAAAGTAATAGCACATCTTTTACACCTGAGGGTGGTGGTCGGAGAGTCACACTAAGTAAATTGTAACAAGTGCAAATGGTACAAAACAAAGCACAGGATGGTGTGAAAGAGTATGAGGGACTTCCCTTGGCTTGGAAGTTCAGGGAAAGTTTCTGGGAGAAATAAGATTTAGCTGAGCGGTAGAGAATGAGCAGAGATTTCAGGGACAGTGTTCAAGATGGGGAAAAGAGGAAGCAAATTGCAAAGAGAAGGCCTCATGAGGAAGTAGGAAGGGGAGAGAAGGTGACAAATTAGAACTGAATAAAGGCCTGTGTAGTTTGGGAGTTGAAAGCAAGATGGAGGGTGTGATGGGATATCTTGGTTATTTAATGCAGCTATGACAGAAATACCACAGGAGGATGGCTCCAACAAACAGAAGTTTATTCTCTCACAGTCTAGTAGACTACAAGTCCAAATTCAGGGTATCAGTTCCCAGGGAAGGCTTTCTCTTCTCTGTCGGCTCTGGTGGAAGGTCCTTGTCATCAATCTTGCCTTGGTCTAGGAGCTTCTCCATGCAGGATCCTGGATCCAAAGGATGAGCTCTGCTCCTGACGCTGCTTCCTTGGTGGTATGAGGTCCCCCTGTCTCTCTGCTCACTTCTGTCTTTTACATGTCAAAAGAGATTGACTTAAAACACAACCTAATCATGTGAATTGAGTCCTGCCTCATTAACAAAACTGCCACTAATCCCACCTCATTAACATCATAGAGGTAGGATTTACAACACAGAGGAAAATCACATCAGATGACAAAATGGTGGACAATCACACAATAGTGGGAATCATGGACTAGCCAATTTGACAGATATTTTTGGGGGACACAATTCAATCCATAACACAGGATAAGACTGAAGAGGTATGTATAACCCACTTTCATGAGCTTCTTCAGGAAAACAACCAAACAATGGCTTTTGTCTTCAATGAGCTCATGGTCTAATGGATAACAAATATAGTAAGAAAATAATTCAAACACAAAGAAGTAAGTGCTACACTAAAGATAGGCTCACTGTTATCTGGAGCTTGGGAAAAGGAGCATTTAAATATTGCCGAGTGAATCAGAGAAGGATTTGCAAGGACTTGAGTGCTTGAGTTGAAACTGAAAGTTGAACAGGAGTTTTCCAGTAAGCACAGGGGTCATGGAGGGGAAGGATAGTCCCAGCGGAGGGAACAGCAGAGGCAAACGCGTAGGAGATGGAAATAATTCAGCATGGTTGGAGGAGATGATGTGTGCCTTGTTAAACAACTTGGATGTTTTACTCTGGGTGATGGTGAGTCTTTAAAGACTTATGAATAAAGGAATGGCATGATTAGAAAGATCATTCGAAGAACAAAGTGAAAGATGGATTTGAGGGACATGAAATTGAGACAGAAGAATATGGTAAACATTTATTACCATGATATAAGTTAGAGGTGGAGTTCCTGAAAAAGAAAATTTGATAGTAGGATTGGGGAGCAGATGGGTTCAAGAGAGATTTCAGAAATGGAAGGAATCAAAAGACTTCTCCCAGATCTTTGCACCTCACTCTCATTGGCTTCAGACAACCTGTATATTAATACTAGGCCATTCTATAAAAGAGAGAAATCTGATGATTCCATTTACACTGATGTATCAGTGACTGATAACAACTCAATATTCTTTCCCACATGACTTTGAGTTTAAAATAGTATGCCTGAAATGGACAATGAGTGTGTTGAATGATGGAATTTCAGATACTTTGGAATCTTGATAGGGAGGTAATTATTGAGTGGAGGAAGGACAGGAAGAAGAGGTTTATTACGTTCCTTAAATCATTGATTCTCAACTGGTGGCAACTTTGGCCCATGCACCCACCCCCAGGGTACATTTGGCAATGTCTGGAGATAACTTGGGGTGGGGGTGTTAGGGCCTGGAGTTGATGAATGCTGGCAATAGTATATAGAGGTGAAGGATGCTGCTAAATATCCAACAATGCACAGGACAGTTCCCCACAATGAAGAATTATCCAGCTCAATATGGCAATAGTGCTGAGGTTAAGAAATCCTGCCTTAAAACATTATATGGATGGCTCTACATTAAGGCTTGTCCTATCTCTAAGAGTTACATAATTATTAGGTTGAACAATCATAAATTGAGGGATGAAACCATAAAGCAAATTCTATTCTGGTCTCCAAATGTTCCTTTAGAAAGGTTCTGGGGGGTTTGTTCTTGCCCCTGGCCTTGGATAAAAATTTGGGCAGACCTCAGGAATTTTCTGGTCATTGCTATACAACAAAAAAAATTCTGATGTTCAGTTAAACTACAGAATATGTTCTCAATTCAGTAATTAAAATGTCTAATCCCCTGTAACCATCAAACTTGATTGAAAGTTGAGCCTTCCCCCTCCCCAGTTTGGAGAAAGCTGCAATGGAGGAGGAGAGTGTGATAGGCTTCTTCCCTACCCCCCTGGTTAGTGTGCCTACTCCACTCCTAGCTTGCCAAGGCTTTGGGGTTGGAGCATGGGGCAGGCAAGAGGAAAGGCAGTTAGGAAAGTTCTTACTGGACTGATAGTGTAGTTAGTTGGTGTGGGACTTCCTGGGCCTGGCAGGTGTTTAAATCTGATTTTGTCTCTTTTGATATTCTTTGGGGACCTCTCACCTACAGTTCCCTTTTGTGAGCGATACAGTCTCTGCTAGCTTAGGGCTTCTCAAATCATCTATGGTGAACGGCCAGAGTTTTTGTTTTGTTTTTTTAATTTCCAATCTGCCGTGGACTGATACTTTGAAAATACACGATAAAAATGAATTACTAGAAAAGTGTAATGAGAAAAAAAAAAGACACAAAATATTAGCCCACATTTCTTATTATCACATTCAATGGACATAACAGTACTGTGTCAAACTGCTGTAACCATTTCTAAAAGCTTACTTTCAGTTTTACTTTCCATTGTAGAGCAGTAACCAACACTCTGGACTGCCCCCAATCCTCAAACCCACTGGAAGAGCACTGAGCTAGCTCACTGTTTGCTCCTTCCCTAGTGCCTGGGAGACGGTGACATTTGGCTTTTCTTCTCTGAGGCTTGTCTGCCCCTCACACTGAATTCTTTCTCTTTCTTACTCACAGTGCTCACGTCTGCTCCAAGGAAAACACTAAGGTAACTTTTGCCCTGACATGCTCTTAGAAGACAGACTACCCAACAGGGCCATCTCTTTGACTCACCTTCCAGCTGCTAGTCAGCTATTCTCCTCAGGTGTGGTAGGCAGAAGATGCCCATGTCCTTATCTCTGGAATCTATGAGTATGTAACTTTACAATGCAAAAAGGACTTTGCAGATGTGATTAAGTTAACCCTTAAAACCCATTGCCATAGTGTCAATTCCAACTCATAGCGACCCTATAGGACAGAGTAGGACCACCCTATAGGATTTCCAAAGAGCAGCTGGTGGATTTGAACTGCCGACCTTCTGATTAGTAGCCTGAACTCTTAACCATTGCACCACCAGGGCTCCGTGATTAAGTTAAAGGATCTTAAAATGGAGAGATTATCCTGGATTAGCTGGATGGGCACAATGTAATCACAAGGGCCCTTGTAAGTGAAAGAGGGAGGCAAGAGAGTCAGAGAAGATTTGACAACAGAAGCAGAGGTTAGAGTGGTGAGCCAAGGAATGCAGGCAGCCTCTGGAAGCTGGAAAAGGCAAGGAAAGTGATTCCTCTCTAGTGCCTCTAGAAGGAATGCACCCCTGCTGACCTTTTATATTATCCTAGTGAGGTCCGTTTTGGACTTCTGACCTCCAAAGCTGTAAGATGATAGATCTGTGTTGTTTGAAGTGACCAAGTTTGTGGTAATTTGTTACTGCAATGATAGAAAACTAATACATCAAGCAAGAGTCAAATCCCAGGTCACTGTGTCCTCCAGATTTAAGAGACACATAATTACTAAACTGAATGGTCTCTTTAAAGTCCCTGTACATTGACTTGTCATAACTCAGTTTCAGTTTCATTTTTAAACATCACGGTGCTTGGATGCTTTGCCTAGCTCCCTTGAAACAGCTTTATTGCTTGTTTGGGGGCAAAAAAAATTAAAGCATCGACTTTAACTGCCAGTGCTTAATGGCCAGTTTACCAATTTTGAGCTGAATGAAAAAGGTTTCCAAAATTACAAATCTTAAATTTGCAGTTTTACTTTTATTCATTCTTTAACATCATTAATTGTTTCTAACTAAAAGGGATATGCAATTAGCAATTTCATTTATTTGATTGCTTTAATAATTTTCTTTGACACTTTTCTTTCATCCATATATTGTAAAGTGCTTTGTAGAAATTAGATTTCATGTAAATAATATAATTAATCCTCCTTTGTAGGTTTTTGTTTGTAGTATTAGCAGAAACCTGAAAATGATGCACACAAACCCAGGTAAAGTATTATAATGAAATGTGCGAAGACCTGGAGTTAGAAAACCAAAAAGGAAGAACAGTCGGGCATTTCTCAAGCTGAAACAATACTTTAAAGGAAATCCCAATTTGTTGTACATTGTCTGATATAGTGCTAAAAGATGAGCTCCTCAGCTTGGAAGGCACTAAAATACGATGGAGGAAGAGCTGCCTCCTCCAGTAGAGTTGAACTTAATGACATGGATGGAGTAAAGTTTTTGGAACCTTCGTTTGCTGATGTTGCATGACTCAAAATGAGAAGAAACAGGTGCAAACATCCATTAATAATTGGAACATGGAATGTCTGTAGTATGAATCTCGGAAAATCAGAAGTCATCAAAAATGAAATGGAATGCATAAAGATTGATTACCTAGGCATTAATGAGCTGTAATGGACTGGTATTGGCCATTTTGAATCAGACAATCATATGGTCTACTATGTTGGGAATGAGAAAATGAAAAGGAATGGCATCATATTCATCATCAAAAAGAACATTTCAAGATCTATCATGAAGTACAACGCTGTCAGTGATAGGATAATATCCATATGCCTACAAAGAAGACCAGTTAATACAACCATTATTCAAATTTATGTGCCAACCACGAATGCCAAAGATGAGGAAATTGAAGACTTTTACCAAATTCTGCAGTCTGAAATTGATCAAACATGCAATCAAGATGCATTGATAATTACTGGTGATTGGAATGCAAAAGTAGTAAATAAAGAAGAAGGATCAGTAGTTGGAAAGTATGGCCTTGGTGACAGAACCAATGCCGACCGATCACATGATAGAATTTTGCAAGACCAAAGACTTCTTCATTGCAAATACCTTTTTTCACCAACATAAAGGAAGACAATACACATGGACCTTGTTGGATAGAATACAGGGATAAAATTGACTACATCTGTGGAAAGAGACGATGGAGAAGCTCAATATCATCAGTCAGAACGATGCCAGGGACTGACTGCAGAACAGACTATCACTTGCGTATGTGCAAATTCAAGTTGAAGCTGAAGATAATTAAAACAAGTCCACGAGAACTCAAGTATGACCATGAGTATATCTCACCTGAATTTAGAGACCATCTCGAGAATAGATTCCATGCATTGAACACTAATGACTGAAGACCAGATGAGTTCTGAGTTAACATCAGGGACATGATACATGAAGAAAGCAAGAGGTCATTAAAAAGACAGGAAGAAAGAAAAGACCAAAATGAATGTCAGAAGAGACTCTGAAACTTCCGCTTGAACATAGAGTAGCTAAAGTGAATGGAAGAAATGATGAAGTAAAAGAACTGAACAGATTTCAAAGGGTGGTTCAAGAAGACAAAGTAAACTATTATAATGAAATGTGCGAAGACCTGGAGCTAGAAAACCAAAAGGGAAGAACAGTCTGGCATTTCTCAAGCTGAAAGAATTGAAGAAAACTTCAACCTCGAGTTGCAATATTGAAGTATTCTATGGGCAAAATATTGAACAACGCGGGAAGCATCAAAAGAAAATGGCAAGAATACACAGAGTCTCTGTACCAAAAAGAATTGGTGGATGTTCAACCATTTCAGGGGGTAGCATATGCTCAAGAACCAATGGTACTGAAGTGAGAAGTCCAAGCTGCACTGAAGGCATTGGCAAAAAAACAAGGCTTCAGGAATTGACGGAATACAAATTGAGATGTTTCAACAAATGGATGCAATGCCAGAAGTGCTGACTCATCTACTCCAAGAAATTTGAAAGACAGCTACATGGCCAACTGACTGGAAGAGATCCATATTTGTGGCCATTCCAAAGAAAGGTGGTCCAACAGAATGTGGAAATTATTTAACAATATTATTAATATCACACACATGTAAAATTTTGCTGAAGATAATTTAGGAGCAGTTGCAGCAGTATATCGACAGGGAACTGCTAGAAATTCAAGCCAGATTCAGAAGAGGATGTGGAACGAGGGATATCAGGGATGTCAGATGGATCTTGGCTGAAAGCAGAGAACACCAGAAAGATATTCACCCGTGTTGTATTGAGTATGCAAAGGCATTTGACTGTGTGGATCATAACAAATTATGGATAACGTTGCGAAGAGTGGGAATTCCAGAAAACTTAATTGTGCTTATGTGGAACCTGTAAATAGATCAAGAGGTAGTCATTGGAACAGAAAAAGGGGATACTGCATGGTTTAAAATCAGGAAAGTTATGCATCAGGTTTGTATCCTTTCACCAGACTTATTCAATCTGCATGCTGAGCAGATAATCCAAGATGCTGGACTATATGAAGAAGACCTTGGCATTAGGATTGGAGGAAGACTAACAACCTGTTTTATGCAGATGACACAACATTGCTTGCTGAAAGCAAAGAGGACTTGAAGCACTTATTGATGACGGTCAAAGACTACAACCTTCAGTGTGGATTACAACTCAATAAAAGAAAACAAAAATCATCACAACCGGACCAATAAGCAACATCATGATAAAGGGAAAAAAGATTGAAGTTGTTAAGCATTTCGTTTTACTTGGATGCACAATCAATGCCCATGGAAGCAGTGGTCAACAAATCAAAAGACGCATTGCATTTGGCAAATCTGCTGCAGAAGACCCCTTTAAAGTATTTAAAAGCAAAGATGTCACTTGAGGACTAAGGTGCGCCTGAACCAAGCCGTGGTATTTTCAATCACCTCATATGCATGTGAAAGCTCAACACTGAATAAGGAAGACTGAAGAAGAATTGATGTCTTTGAATTATGGCGTTGATGAAGAATATTGAATACACCACGGACAGCCAGAAGAACGAACAAATCTGTCTTGGAAGAAGTACAGCCAGAATCCTCCTCAGAAGCAAGGATAGCGAGACTTCCTCTCATGTACTTTGGACATGTTATCAGGAAGTATCAGTCCCTGGAGAAGAACATCATGCTTGGTAAAGTAGAGGGTCAGCGAAAAAGAGGACTACCCTCTACAGGATGAATTGACACAGTGGCTGCAACAATGGTGTCAAGCCTAACAACGATTGTGAGGATGGCACAGGACTGGGCAGTGTTTCATTCTGTTGTACATAGGGTCGATATGAGTCAGAACTTATTTGACAGCACCTGACAATTTGCTGTTGTTTTACTTACCTGACTCTCATTGTTCTGTGATATAAGATTATTTATCATTTGCATGATAAATCAAATGGCCTAATGTTAATCTTCTGCAAGCACTTCAGCTATTACTATGCGATTCCATTTTTTCAGTCAGTACAAGCTCTGTGTTTGATTAAAGTAGGCTGCGACTCAGAAGGAAAGAACAGTGAGGGCAAGACTTAAAGTGCACAGCCTCAGAAATGTTTGGACTCATATTTCATATTGTAGGTATTTGTTGACTATTAGAGATGTAAGACTGCACATTATACTCAATAGAATGTCAGAAATTGTTTCTCTTGATTAATTGCCCAGGAAATATCTCTAAGTAATTGGATGATTGCCCTCTTGAATATGACTATTTCTAGTAGTTGCTCACATGAGCACTATATCATATGCATAAAAGCACAGGAACCAAATGAGGGACTAGAGATATGTAGCTCGAGAAAATCCGTTATGAAAGGACTGATTTTCTGGCTGAAGCACAGCCTTAGAATAATCATACTTTTTCTTCTTTTTTAAATGTTACGCTTTCTTTAGAATTTTTTCTCTAGGACTTCTGGGTTCTCATGTAAGTTCAAAAGATGATAAGGGAACTAAATGAGGAGAAATGGTTTACTTTTGAGTTGTAACCTTTCTGGAGCCTCATCAAAGACACTTACTTCATTTTGATTGAATAAGTTAACAGAAATGAATGAAGAGAATTGAAGTACTAATGGAAAAAGAGCAGGATTTAATAGGATAAGCAGAAGATTGGGACGTGACTCTGACATTTAATAGTTTTTGGTCACAGACACTACTTTATCTGCTGATGCTGACTTCTTTGTTATGAATAATGTGGAACCGTTGGAACTCATTTAACTCGGTGTTCTTGGAAAACATAACCTAATAAAATCAAAATGCTCTTAAAACATAATGAGGCATAGGAAGCCCAGCTACTTTGTAGGTTGTGGTTAAAAACCAAAAGGAAGCTAAAGTTCACAGTTGGGAAGAACAAAACGAAACCTGGAATCCATCAGTTAGAGCACTGCTAATACTTCTATTTTCAAGTATATTTATTTATTTTAAGTAAGATTTTTCTTCCCTTCTATTACTTGGAACCCTGGAGTAATCAATAATTATTTAAATATCTACTAGATTTGCATCTCACATCTTTTTATTGTAGAAATGACAGCATTATCAATACTTTTCTAGGGTACCACCAGAAATCATGTTCTACGTAGTCCTTTAAGTTAAAAAAATTCTCTTTATCAATAGAAGAATAAACATAACTCTACTTAAGGTCCAATGTTCTTTCCAACAATGTATTTGGTATTAGTCCTATTTTAACAGGAAAGAGAACAATTTTAAAGATAATTTTAACTTATGTGCAAAAATGATCCCTGAAATGACAGCTGAATTCACTGTTCTCAGAGAGTCTGTAAACTCTGAGGCGATAAGCCCTGGCACTCCCAGAAATCAGGGTTGTTCCGTACCAGGTTTCACATCTTCATCCATTTGTCATTTTTTTTTTTTTTTTACATTTTAAGATTCCTGACATTGGTAGCAATGGTGAGGCAGTGTCATGGGCTGTGTACAAACACGACCATGGCTTTCCATATAGTCCTCCCATCAGTGAAATGATCTTTGTTTCCGGTACTATGTGTTGAGTTTGAGTTTAATTGCTTTAAAAATGTCTTCAAAACCCTTTCCTCTGTAGCGCTGCAAAACCTGCAGGTCTATGTCAAGTCACAGATATGGCAGGATAATGAAATTTAGAAGAGGGGATGGGTAAAACTATGATTCCTATGCTTAGTGCACCTGGTAGTCCAGGGTAAGAATGAGTGCACCTCACCCAAGTGCAGGATCCAGGATGAGTAAACCTCATGCAAGTGCAGGATCCAAGATAAGAATGAGTGCACCTCACTAAAGTGCAGGATCCAGGGTAAGAATGAGTGCACCTCACCCCAGGGCAGGATCCAGGGTAAGTGCAGGGTGACAGTTTGTATTTCCAACAGACACTTACTCTGGCCAATTGCTTACCTGGATATGGTCATCTGTGCAGCTCATCAGCTGCCCAAGCACAGTGTGTGGTTGACTTGATATCATGCTGCAGCAGAATGCACTGGTGTGGTGTGGACAAACTCTATGAAGGTCATGTGGAGGTGACCAGAGAGACATACCAGCTGGAAAGCATCAACAGTTAGCCTACTACCTTCCCATGCTGTTTGGATGTGAGCCTTGCCAGGACCCCTTTGAATTTTGAGAGGATCTGAGGATGGGGGACTGTCCAATCCTCACAAGTACCAAATGAGTCCCTGGTTATAATCCAGAAAGCAGTGAATTCCATGCAGAAGTACGTGGCAAACATACTGTAGGCTGGATACTTAGAAGAAAGAAATAATTGAATACATAATGAAAAATGTAACTCAAGGCATGATGGGGAGTCCCTGGGTGGTGCAAACAGTTAACATGTGCCGCTGCTAACAGCTGAGGCTGAAGGTTCAAGACTGCCCAGATGTGCCTCAGAAGATAGTCCTGGTAACCTATTTCTAAAAAATCAGCCACTGAAAACCCTATGCAGCACAGTTCTACTTTGATGCACATGGGGTCACCATGAGTTGGGGACCAACTCGATGGCAACTAACAACAATAGCCATGTTCCTCTCCCTAACGTTGGCATGTTGGGATACACATCTTCTGGTTAGACCTGCTACTCCCCAGTTTTCCTTCTTCCCACAGAGTTCTATTCTCTTTCCGGTTCCCTGCTTGTGGGGTTTTGATTTCTGGATACTTCCTACCAGGGCTTCGAACCAGTTCAAACCAGTTCAGTCATGGCTGACAAAGCAAAACAGGAACAGACTCAAATTTTTACAATTTGTGTGATCCAAAATGATAACTGGGATGGGAAAAATTATGAGTCAAAGCCCTGGAATGGGAGACTTAGAAGAGGAGCAGTGAGCCTTTCAGAAGTCTGATGTGAGACATTAGATTATAGGCAGGACTGTGGAGGGCAACACAAATTCAACAGCACAGTCGGCTGCCATCTTTGAGCAGGGCACTGCTATTTCAGACTCTGCTCAAAATCCAACTGGGCAAGAGATTTGGTTGCTATGCAACACATATGCTGCCCTTGTTTTCTAAGAGGGAGGTTAGGTTTCTATCAGGGCTGTGACCCATAATTCTTCCCATTCCAGTTATTGTTTCGGTTCACTCAAATTTAAAAAGTTCAGGTCTTTTCCTTTTTGCTTACTTGGCCATGACTAAACCTAGAAGAACTGATTCGAAGCCCTGCTTCCTACTCACTCCCCAGCACTGGAATGTGCTATATGGCTTGGCCTCTCAGATTCTCAGTTGTTCCTGATGGAAGTTTCTTGGGCCACTAAAATCCTTTCTCGGTTGGTCTCACTTGTATTTCCTCAAGTCTCCTGAATTCTCCCACTGCTGTCAGCATGGAATGACTCAGCTTCCACAGCCCACAGCAGCCACCTAAGGCTGCCAGCGGAGGGAAGAACAAGGTACGAATCTAGATG
Organism: Trichechus manatus latirostris; assembly: GCF_000243295.1. NCBI lineage: Eukaryota > Metazoa > Chordata > Mammalia > Sirenia > Trichechidae > Trichechus > Trichechus manatus. The sequence continues at coordinate 2,196,250 of NW_004444033.1, read as the reverse complement.
CTTGGTCTATGCAATGCCACTTCTTGATGACTGTGTGTGCTTGGTGGTGTGAGGCATGGTGACATCTTATTTTTTCACTCTAGGAATCGGAATGTGGGATTTAACCCACAAGGAGTAAGGGCTGGTCTATTGGTGTTGTAGAGTGGGAAGAACATTGATCTGGAAGTATGGAGACTTGACTTCTCGCCCCACTCTTCCACTAACTACCCGTATGCCCCTGGATGGGTCACTTGCACTCTAGGCCTCTGCCCCTTCCTCCTTCTTTGGGGGTTGAATTAGAGACTGTATAAGGACAGTTTCAGTCCTACAATTCGGATTCCAAATGTGTAGATCAGTGTCTGATTCCAAGTGACTGGTGCAAATCCTGCTCTACCGCTTATTAATTATATGACCTTAGGCAAGTTATAAGGAGCCCTGGTGGCACAATGGTTAAGCACTTGGCTGCTAACCAAAAGGTCAGCAGTTGGAACCCACCCAGTGGCTCTGTGGGAGAAAATACCTGGCTATCTGCTCTTATAAAGTTACAGCCTGGGAACCCTTTGGGGCAATGCTGCTTTGTCCCATACATTAGCTATGAATTGGAATTGACTCAACAGCACATAGCAACAAACAGGCAAGTTAGCTTATATATTTTTGAAGCTTTAGTTTTCTTTATAGAAAAATGGGAATAATAATAATAGTATTTATCTCTTAGGGTGATATTGTGAGTTGACTTGTGTCCCCCAAAAGACACATTATACCTGTGAATGTGACCTTATAAGAGTCTTTGCAGATGTAATCAAGTTAAGATGAGGTCATACTGGATTAGGGTGGGCCCTGAGTCCAATGACTAGTGACTGTATAAGAAGAGAGAAATTTGGAGACAGACACATATAGGGAGAAGACATCCATGTGAAGAAAATGGCTGAAATAGGAGAGATGCCACTACAAGCCTAGGAAGCTAAGATTGCCAGCGACCACGGCAAGGAAAGATTCTCCCCTAGGAGGGAGCACGGCCCTGGTGACACCTTGATTTCAGACTTCTAGCTTCCAGAACTGTGAGAGAATACATTTCTGTTGTTTTAAGCCACCCAGTGGTACTTTGGTACAGCAGCCTGAGGAAACTAATACAGTTGTTTTAAGGATTAAATGAAATGAAGCATGTAAAGGCCTTAGCCCCAGTCCTGGTACATAGGAATCCTCAAATATTAGGTGCTACCACACAACGCTACTGCTCTGCCTCCTAGGAGAAGCTGGAAGACAGTAGTGAATATATTAAGCTCCTCCAAGGGCTTCGTATTTCTTTCTTTCTCTGAGAGAGACTTATATTGTTATTTTTTTCAATTTAAATAAAGTTAACTTAGGTATTTTCTCACTGACTTAGAATTGTTAGATGTATTGGCAGTAACTTCAGGGTGTGTGCTTTCTTTTAAGAAAACATATTGATTTTTCAGAAAGGATATTATGTTAAAAATAAGGATCCATTTTAATTCCACATTCTCTTCATGATCTTTCATCTTCTAAAGGCTAAAATCTTCATATTCTTTCTTCTGCAAGCCATAATGACTAAACTGAAAAATCAGTTCTTCCTATGATAGGAGAAGAAGGTCTGTTATTAAGAAGTAAAGAACAGTCTGTGGACAGCATGAGCAGAATATCCATGGAACCATCAGAGATATCGTTAGTTCCTTACTAAAAGCTAAACCAGCACCTTGAGCTGTTGATGGTGAACATCTATGGCCCATCAGAATCAATCGCCGAGATACAGGCAAATGCCCACCAGCCTTAGCTCTCAGCACCTCTGCCTCTTACTCTCCATTCTTTAAAAAACATGAAACTCAAACTATTAATCCAGTTAGATCGATGCAGTATTAAAATAATAATAATTCTGGTACAGATATCTCGCGTTTTTCAAAGGTTTGCTTTACACCACTTCAACTTCACTTTTAGGAAAGACCTACTTTAGTACCTCTTTTCGCTAACTGAAAGAAACCCGAAGAGGATTTTTGCTTTTATAAAAAAAGGCGAAAAGCAGAAGTAGTGTTCAGCGTTTGTTTTCCAGCAAGCTGTTAAAGAGGCAGCGTGCACCCCGAGCAGCGAGAGTGGCGTCGCCAAGCTTCTTCCCTGGGAACTATACTCAGCATCTCAGCATCAAGCCGCAGGAGCTTTAACGTAATTTTAGGTTTTATGTGTTATTTGGTATGATTTGGAAGGTTATTTTTTGGATCTGGGAAGTCTCAAAAAATTTTCCCATATAAATTAATGGTGCTTCTTTGCTTTACGCCATTTTGGCTTATGGAAGTTTTCATAGGAACGTTCTATTTTCGGATGGTGGGCGAAGCCTGTATAAGAGATGGAGTGCTCTTAGTTATCCAATATGCTAAACTAATGAGAAATATTTAACCAGAACTTTTAGAAGGCAAAAAGCGCAACTTTTAATTCAAAAGCTGAATTATATTTATAACATAGACCAGTTGCTGTTGACTTGGTTTGGACTCATGGTGATCCCATGTGTTGCAGAGTAGAACTTGACCTTGGCTTCCCTGTTACCAGCTTTCCTGTCCCCTCTTGTTCCTGGGCTGGTGTGCCCATTAAGTTTCGTTTTGTTTTATGGGCCTGTCTAGTCTTTGGCTGTAGGGTGAACCTCAGGAGTGACTTCAGTACTGAGTTAAAAGGATGTCCAGGGGCCATACTCTCAGGGTTTCTCCAGTCTCTGTCAGGCCAGTAAGTCTGGTCTTTTTTTGTGAGTTAAAATTTTGTTCTACATTTTTCAGCTGTGTCCGGGACCCTCTGTTGTGATCCCTGTCAGTGCAGTCAGTGGTGGTAACTGGGCACCATCTAGTTGTGCTGAGCTCAGTTTGGTGGAGGCTGTGGTACTTGTCTCTTAGTCCTTTGAACTAATCTTTCTCTTGTGTCTTTGGTTTTCTTCATTCTTCCTTGCTCTAGACAGGGTGGGGCCAGTGGAGTATCTTAGATGGCCACTTACAAGCTTTTAAGATTCCAGACTGTACTCACCAAAGTAGGATGTAGAACATTTTCTTTATAAACTATGTTATGCTAATTGAGCTAGATGTTCCCCAAGACCATGATCCCCAGGCCTCAGCCCTGTAATTCGGTCCCTCTGGGAGTTTGGATGTGTCTTATGGAGCTTCCATGACGTTGTTTTGGTCAAGTTGTGCTGACTTCCCTAGTATTGTGTACTGTCATACCCTTCACAAAAGTTATAAGAATTTTTGTTTTCTTTAAGCTGAGGTATAATCCATACTGAAGGCTGTAGTCTTTGCTCTTCATCAGTAAGTGCTTCAAGTCCTCTTCAGTTTCAGCAAGCAAGGTTGTGTCATCTGTATAACGCAGGTTGTTAATGAATCTTCCTCCAATCCCGATGGCCCATTCTTCTTCATATAGTCCAGCTTCTCAGATTATTTGCTCAGCATACAGACTGAATAGGTATGGTGAAAGGATACAACCCTGACGCACAGCTTTCGTGACTTTAAACCACGTAGTATCATTTTGTTCTGTTCGAACGACTGCCTCTTGATTTATGTACATGTTCCTCATGAGCACAATTAAGTGTTCTGGAATTCCCATCCTTCACAATGTTATCCATAATTTGTTATAGTCCACACTGTCGAATGCCTTTGCATAGTCAGTAAAAACACAACTAAACATCTTTCTGGTATTTTCTGCTTTCAGCCAGGATCTGTCTGACATCAGTAACAGTATCCTTTCTTCTGTGTCCTCTTCTGAATCCAGCTTGAATTTTAATGGCAGTTCTCTGTCAATGTGCTGCTGCAACCGTTTTTGAATTACCTTCAGCAAAACTTTACTTGCACGTGATATTAATGATATTGTTCAATAATATCATGTATGGCATGAATTATTCCTATGAGACAATAGTTATGAAAATAGACTTTAAACTTTGGTAAAAAGAAATACATAACTCTAGCAATAAATCAAAATGTAAAACTCAGTGTGTTTCAGAGAGGTCATCAAGTCAAAGCTTTGGTTCTAACCACAGATATAATATCTAGACCAATGTTCCTAGCAGCATAGTCCACCAGGAAGCTGAATGAGATGACCAACAGTGAGATTCTTCTGGCAAACCAATTTTAAAGTGTGAGATTTTAAAATGAGACTCACAAAGAGGACAGATGACATCAGAATTCCAACATTACGTCTCTAAGCCAAGAAATGTCTGTAATTGTTCATATGTTGCCTACCCCACGCTCATTACACTAGGTAGTAGGGATAGAAGACAATTCCTACATTCAAAGAGTTTTACAATTTATTAAAGACCAAACTTAAATACAAAGCTTGTGTGGTTTAGAGACTGGCTCTAAACCCGGTTACTAGCTGTGTGATCTTATTTAACCTGTCTATTCCTCAGTTAGCTCATCTGTCAATGGGAAGAATAATGGTGGTTATCTCATAGAGTTGCAAGAATTAAATGAGTTAATCTGTATAGAGTGACTAGACTAGTGCTTGCCGTAAGTAAATGTCCAATACGTGTTAATTATCGTTCATATGAAACGATCCTGCAGAGCATTATGTTTCACACTGTGTGAAAGAAGAAGAGAGGTAAAATGAAAGGCTCTGAGCTGTGTCAAAGCTACTGCCTGGAGAGATCAAGGAATTAAACAACTTATTTTCAGAAAGAAGCTAAATTTTGTAGTTGTTAAGATTAAATATATGCCTGCAAAATGAAACATTTCACATGTCAAGACAGTATGCACTGTAGATTTCATACTCTACTCAATGCATCTTTCCCTTTGAGGAAAGACAGTCAATGGAGAAGACCTTTGTACTTTGACCATTAAAATCTCCAGGGTGTCAAGCCCCAGAACTAGTGTGATAAAGATGCTCCTCCTTCCCTTGCCCACCACATTCTTGTTGTCACATTGGACACATGTGGCTGGCAACAGGCCCTCTGCTGTTCACTGCAGATCAGGAACACTACTTGATTACTAAAAAACCAACTGCCATTGGAGTCAACTCCAACTCATGGACACCCCACGTGTGTCAGAGCAGAACTGTGCTCCATAAGGTTTTCAATGGCTGATTTTTTGGAAGTAGATTGCCAGGACTTTCTTCTGAGGCACCTCTGGGTGGACTGGAACTGCTAACCTTTCTGTTAGCAGCTGTGCGCTTAACCATTTGCACCAGGAATGTCAGCTTGGTTACTAATTCATTGTATTTCAATTTTCTAAGCAACTGATTAGATTTTTCTAAAGATTTTACCACTAGTAACTCTGAGAACATACAGGGTAAAACAAATGGGGAAATCCACAGTTAAAAAGCAAAAGTCTGAAGTTTTACAAAGGAAATGTTCCTCTTGGGGAAGACTATGAATTTCGAATTCCTAGCCTACAGTAGAAAGAGAGGTGAGAAGAGGAAAAAGGGAAATGCCTTAGAAACACATAATGAGTGTTTTGTTTGTGGCAGGCTTGATACTCAAGTAGTTACAAAAGCCGAGTGGGCAAATACATACAAGGTAACTCAATCACTGTCAAGTAGCATCCTCTTCCTCCTCTCCTCCCCTTCTCCCTGGCTGTGATCTAAGTCCCTGGGGCTGATCCATCGTCTTGGCGTCAGGGGACGGCGTCTAGCTGTCCTCCTCCTCTGTAGGCATCTATGTCTGTGTGACTCTTCATCTCTTCTCCTAGGCAGAGGCCATACATGGTGAATGTTCCTGAGAAGCTCAGCATCTCTCTCTCTAGATTTGGTCCCCACCATGGTTCTTGTTGGGGCTTGGTGCTCTTGAGAGTCAGCCACATCCTCCTGGTCCCTGGTGTCCACCTACAGCCCCAGCTGGGAGTCAGCTTGCCTGGATCCACTGTTCCCTCGTAGCAGATTTGCTGGCTCTTAATTCTCTGCTGCCATCAATGCTTCTCCAGCTTTCTCCAAGAATTGAGAGAAACCTTGGGCCAGGTGGGGGAGGGCATGCCATCTAAGGCCTTTCTCTGCTTAGACAGTCAGCTGTCAGCTTCTACGGTCTTGCAGCCCATGCTGGTGGGGGAGTGTGCTGAGGCTGCCTCCTTCCAGAGTTCTAAGATGGCAAGCCAGCCACAACTCCCCTTTGATCTCATATCCCCAACCTACAGGGAAGTTCCTATTGCCCACCACCCTCTCCTTGCATCTGAGTGTTTATCCATGGGACAGGCAGGGAGCAGTGTGTACTCCTTAGGGCTTTCATGAAATGGTCCTGCCCTGTGCAGGGCCCTACTCACAGCAGAGACAGCAGAGACAGCATTTGTGTATTTATTATGACCTTTTTAGGGCAAAAGGAAGTGATATGTCTTGAGGAAGGAGGGCTTTTTTTTTTCTTCCCTAATTCACACAGACACCTATGGACAAGTGGTGACCCAGGCACCCAGGCCAATGTGGAAGCCTTTCCCCTCCTCTCTCCAAGCCCTTCTCCTCCAGGCTCCTCTTTGTGTGGTGGGAAATTGGCTCTCATATCAAAACAAATGCTTCCCACTCTCTGGTGTATTGTTTAAACACCATGCTAAGAGTCCTCCCAGCCTAGCTCTTGGTATTGAAGATCTTAAAATCCACCCCTTTCCCCCAAAACTTTTTCTCTCACAAGTGTCTGACACTTAAAATAGAAGCCAGAGCTTTCAAAGCTCCATTTTGGACATCACATCTGGAAATTTGACTCTGTGTGCATGCTGAGTTTCAAGATGGATAAAAGGAAAAACTTTCTTGGTAGTAAAAAAATGAGAAGCCACAGCTCTTGGCTCAGGGAAATGATAAAGAAACCATATGATTCTCCGCACTTGTTGAACCAACTGGCGAGAAGGACTGAGGGAGACCTTGTCCAGCGTCTGGTGGACAAGGGGTCATGTGTGGTTGGATGGTGGGATGGCAGGAAGGGGCTCCATTTTGCTATGTCTCACAGAAGCTCGTTCAGAGAGGGATAGATTTGGACCAAGAATCGGGAGCTACAACAATGATCCCATCTCAGTTCAAGTTCTGTTTAAGACCACCAGGCCTGACACACAGCCAGCAGCCTCTGGAAAACAGCCATGTGTGACAGCCAGGTTATGCTGCTGGTGGTTATTGGGAACAGGCTCTTTCTGAGCACAGGTACAGGCAGAGGGAGATGCATGGAGGAACAGCCATCAACAAACACCGGAGCTTGTTACTGTTCCAGGGCTCACCAAGGGACATATTAAATGTGTACACGGGATAGAACAGGCAGCAGGCTACACTGACCTCTTCTGACCTATGGGAAACCACACCATCAGAATTTTGTTTCTCTGAGGGGAGGCCAGTGTGATATAATCACCCCTCTACAATACCTCTGCTGAAGCACTCCCAGCTCCAGCGCTGCTCGTCTTGCAGCCTAGGTTTGTGAAAAGTGTGGTTCTGCTTCCTTCATCTTTGTTTTCTCTGCTTTGTTGGTCACCTCCTACCTTACCACCAACTCACACAGCTAAGCTGCGTCTCCTGGCCGTACCACCCCCATACCAACTTGGGAGGGAAATGGAGTTTTAGAGCCTCATTATTACCTATAATTCCAGGGAACTGCAAAAACCCTGCTGTGCTGTAACTAAGGCTTGCTGCATGTACAGAGCAGTCTTTTAGAGAAGTTAAAGATTAAAAAAAAAAAAAAAAAAAAAACCAGCAGAAAGCCTATAATATTTTAACTATGGTTTCTGCAAGTTTTCTTTCTATTAATCTATGAATACAACCCTCTAATTATATAACTTTAAAGGTACATATTTTAAAGAGTAGCTAGAAGGTCAAGCTTAGCCTTCCCTTCTACTTTATTTAGGGATGCTAAGTGCACTGTGAATCTGCAAGGACAGTTTCCATATATTGCTGTCCTCTGAGCACATGTCACTGGAGTCCCTTACTGGGGAGATGTTCCCATATGAGCCTTATTTTATTATTCTGGTAGCTGCAACTGCTTGCATGAGGAAGACAGAAGAGACGAGAACTGATACACATTGAGTGCCTGCTATGAGTGAGCCAGTGTGTTAGGTGCTTAACTTCCGTTAGCTTATTGATGACCCCCAACAACTGGGTAAGGTAGATATTAGTACATTCTATAGGTGAAAAAAAGGAGGCTCTGAGAAATTAAGTAACTGGATCAAGTTTACGCAGCTAGGAAGTCAGATCTGAATTCAGGACTCTCTGACTCCATCGCCTATGATCTTTTTACTATGTTATGTGGCTGTGATGGTTAATTTTCTCAACACAGCTAGGCTATGGTGCTTAGAGATTTCTTTCTTTTCTTTTTCTTTCTTTTTTATTTTTTAGAGTTTTTCAAATTCAGTTTCCTTCATAGTTATAAAACTAGTTGCTGTTGAGTAGATTCCGACTCATAGCGACCCTATAGGACAGAGTAGAACTGTCCCATAGGGTTTCCAAGGAGAGGCTCTTGGATTCGACTTGCCAACCTTTTGGTTAGCAGCTGAGCTCTTAACCACTGCACCACCAGGGCTCCAAATTATTGATTTCATGTTGGATGAGTTGTGTTTTTCTAGGAAGTCCATGTTAAATTTATGTGTATAGAGTTTTTTTTTGGTACTATTACGTTATTATTCTTTTGATGTCTGCAAGGTCTATAATGATATCTCCCATTGCATTCCTGATGTTGATAATTTATTTTTGTTTTCTCTCTTTTTTCTTTGTCAATTTTATTGATCTTTTCAAAGAACCAGCTCTTTGTTTCATTGATTTTCTCTATTGTTTTTCTGTTTTCAATTTCACTGACTTCTGCTCTTTTATTTCCTTTCTTCTCCTTGCTTTGGGCTTATTTTGCTCTTCTCCTTTTTCTAGGTTCTTGAGGTGAGAGCTTAGTTTACAGACTTGAGACTTTTCCTCTTTTACTAATGTGTGCATTTAGTGCTACGCATTTCCCTCTCATCACTACTTTTGCTGTGTTCTATAAATTTTCATATATTATGTGTTCATTTTCATCCAGTTCAATATATTTTTTAATGTCTCCCAACACGTTCTCTTTGACCCCTGGATTATTTTGATGTGTGCTGTTTAGTTTCCAAGTGTTTTGAGATTTTCCTGTCATCTTTCTATTACTGATTCTGTTCTGATTACAGAACATACCCTATATGATTCCATTTCTTTTAAACTTGTTGACCTTTGTTTCATGACCCAGGAGATGGCCCATTTTGGCATGTGTTCTGTGAACCCTGAAAAGAATGTGCATTTTGCTGTTGTTGGGTGGAGTATACCATAAATGTCAATTAGATCCTGTTGGTTGATATGATTGAATTTTTTCTTTAGCCTTGTTAATTTTCTGTCTAGTTGTTCTATTAACTATCGAGAGAGTGGTGTTGATATCTCCAACCACATTCATGGATCTATCCGTTTCTCCTCTTGGTTTTATCAGTTTTTGCTTCACATGTTTTGCAGCTCTGATGTTTGCTATGATTTATTACATAGCATTTATGATTGCTATGTAATTTGGTGGGTTGCCCCCTTTATCATTATATAAAGCCCCTCTATATCTCTGGTAATTTTCTTTGCTCTGAAGTCTACTTTATCCAGTATCAATATAGCCACTCCTGCTTTCCTTTGATTAATGTTTCTATGACATCCACACATTTTTCTTCCCTTTACTTTCAACTTGCCAACATTATTCTATTTTGAAGTGGGTTTCTTATAGATAGCACATAGTAGGGTCATGTCTTTTGATCTACTCTGCCAATCTCTGTCTTTTAACTGTTATATTTAGATTATTTACGGTCAATGAAATCGTTGAGACATTAGGATTTAGTCTGCAATTTTATTTTTAGTTTCAGCTTGTTCTCTGTTTTCTTTTTCCTGCCTTCCTGTGGGTTATTTGCCTTGGGAGAGTAGATTTTGTTGGGGCCTTTTTACCTGCAACCATTTGTGTTTCTGGGTTACTGGCTTCTCCAGCTCCAAGTCTGTGATGTATGAGGCAAAAAGAAAACCCAGAGAACTCAACATTGTGTCATTCCTTGCATTTCGAGGTCCTTGCCTGGTCTGTCTTATTCTCTCCAACTCTCAAAATCTTTTTTTTTTTTTTAAAGTAAAAAGAAAGTTTTATTTGGCATATATTCAAAAGGACAAAAGTGGGAAGCAGACAAGCATGCTGTTAGAGGCATGTCTGCCTGAGTCCAAAGAATATTACAGAATAGGCAAGAGTGGGATAACGGACAAGCATGCTGCCACAGCCATGTCTGCCTGAGTCCCTCAAAATCTTCTTATGTTTATATGTAATGCCCAGGTTTTTCATTGTACTTAGTGGGAGCAATTGGGAAAAATAAGTTTATTTTGTATTCCTGGAACCACAAGTCTTCTACAAACTATTTTATAACAGAAAATGATTATCTGCTTAATGCACTGAGTGACTAACATGCCCCTGAAGCATGTGCCGGGGAGTGAGAGTCTTGTTTCCTGGCAGGAAGACTGACCATTACACAGCTTTCCACAGAGCAGTAGGGCATCCATAATAAACCATTTCATTAAAAACTGCGAAATACTTACATTGCCTTTTGCTTAATTTAAATAACCAACATATGGCTATCGCCCGTCTTGAACACACTGATGGTAACTAATTTTAACATTATTATTGATGTTCCTTTGTTTGTTTGCTTTCCCTGTAGCAGAAGGAAAGCGCTTCTGCTTTTCAGGTTTCATAAATGGGCAAAGTCCCTGCACATGCTTCTCTGCCCCTTCCACGAGCACACTCTGCACTCTGACACTTGAATATAAAGCTCCAAAACACAGAGTGTTTCCTCTGTCACTTTCCTCACCACAGGAAACAAGAAGAATTTACAAAGAACCTGTGGTTCTTGGCCTTCTGCCCAGGTGCGTGGCTGTAGAATCATGGAACTAGTAAGTCTTAAGTTTGCAATGTTCTGGACAGAAATTCCTTCTTCTAGCTTCTTACCATTCTCTATCTCCTACAAAATAAAAGTTATAGGGTGCAGTTAACTTTTCTGAAAGCCTCTCAGAATACAGAATAGAGCTGAGAACTTGTAAGGGACCTGTTAATTCTTTTTAATATTTAATTTGAAATGGGATATTAATGTCTCCTGTTCTTCTCTTCTCCATATTAGCAAGGACACTATTTGTTATCAGCTCGTCAATGGGTATACCCTAAATTTCTATAATACAGAGTTCATTCTATAGCATTGTCTTATAAAATTATAAACTCCTCTAGTATTATAGTTCAATTTAATCCGGTAATGGTTTATCCAGGATCTATAATGTGTTAGGAGTCCCTGAGACACACAAATGGTTACGTGCTCAACTCGTAATTGAAAGGTTGGTGGTTTGAACTCACCCAGGGGTGCCTCAGAAGAAAGGCCTGGTGATCTGCTTCCAGAAGATCACAGCCTTGAAAGCCCTATGGAGCACAGTTCCACTCTGTAGCACATGGGGTTGCTATGAGGTAGAATTGACTTGATGGCAACTGGTTTGGTTTTTTGGTTTGATAGTATGTTACAGGCTGAGAGGAGTGAAAGATCAACAGGGTGTATCCTTGTCCTCCAGGGGTGTATAGCCTGGTAGGCAAGAGAGATATGCAACTAAAAAATAATTCTGATACATGGAGAATTTTGTAAGTGCCATAATGAATGAAAAGGTATGATGTCTGGGATTTGCTTGGGATTAGATAAAAAAGCTGGTCCATAAACTGATAATTGTGGGGGCTCTTTTTTAAAGTGGAAGTTCACATTGTCAGATGCTGCAGCACAGTGAGAAGAATAAAGGCTAAGAAAGAGTCCTAGACTCAATTGTTAGGAAGCAGAGGTGGATTAACCAGTAAGTACGGCACCTACATGCTTTCATTAAGCAAGGTATGCACGGGCTTACTTGCGCTTACTTACTAATCTGTAGGGCACAATTTCACGCGAAATTGTGTACTACAGCTTAGAAAGTAAGCACAAGCAAGCCTGTTGGTACCTTGCTTATTGAGTAATCTGTCCCTGCTAGGAAGTCACTGTGACCTCTAAGAAAGCAGATTTTGCAGAATAGTGAAGAGTCCAGTGGGTGGGAGTGGAAGCTAGATTGCAAGTCTTTCAGGAATGAGAAGTTAGGAAGTTCAAGAACAAGTGCTCTTAATGGTGAAGGCAAATAGATCTGACAATTAAATAATGGGAAAAACATGCACTTTTTTTCTTTATTTGACAAATTTATGCAAAATAAGTCCAAGTTTAGAGTTTTTTTTGACAGGTAACTTAATATATAATTATAGAAGTGAATCTATACCTAGAAAAATGAAAGGATATTTAAATACTGAAAGTACTTACTTTTGAGTTTCTTAGAAATTTGTCAACCATTGCATATATATGTATATTAACTTTTCATTTTGAAATAATTTCATCCTTACAAAAAAGTTGCAAAAGTCATTCAAAAACTATCTCTAGGCCTTTCTTTCAGATTCCCAAAAGTTTATACCTTACGTGATGATAGTAAGGTTATCAAAATCAGGAAAATAACATTGATACAAATTTATTCATTAATATATACAGACTTTATTGAAATTTCATCAACTGTTCCACTAATGTTCTTTCTGGCTCAAAATTTAATCCAGAATCACATGTTACATTTAGTTATCAAGTCTCCTTAAATCTGGACCAGCTCCTCGGTCTTCTCAATTTGCATCTGTCTGATATTTCCTCATGATGCATTCGGGTTATGCATCTTTGGCAAAAACACCACAGAAGCAAAGTTGCTTCCTTTTCAGCACATCATATTGAGAGGCACATGGTATCAATTTGTCTTATTGCTGGTGATGTTAACTTTGATCACTTGCTTAAGGAGCTATCTGCCAGATTTCTCCATTGTCAAGTTACTTTTTCTGCTACTGTAATTAATAAGCATCTTATTTGGGGATCTGGAAATATCTCGTCTTGCATTTTACATTTACCCACTGATTTTGGCATTTATCAATGATTCTTCCCTGAAACAATTATTACGGTGGATCATTCCTCCATTCAACATTTATTAGTTGGAATCTACTGTAAGGAAGGGTTATCTGTTCGCCCCCATTTATTTATTATTTATTTATTTATGAATTTATTTATATCACTATGGACTCTTGGATTCCTATTTTAATCTGTATGTTATAGTCCATTACTATCATTTTGTTGTTGTTGTTCAAATTGTCTCATATCTCACCATTGGGAACCCCTTCAAGTTGGCCACTGTGTCTTTTTGATGTATTTGCAGTTATTCCCTTTTGAAACAAGGAAATGCTAAAAATATTAGTTCAGATGCTGAGAAGACACAAATCTGGAGGATTCTGGAAGCTCATCTTTTCTCCTGTTTTAATAGGTTAGAAAGAAGCTGGTTCTGTGGGGTCAAGATGGTGCCACAGAAGAGCAAGCCATGCCAAAAACTGAACTCAGGAGAGGCCCCCTTCTAACAAGCCCATCTTGTCTACCAGGAAGCTCCTATTGTTTCATAGGTGTCCAGGTCTTGGCTGGCCCCTTCAGTGCCTCTGTAACTATGTAAAGATGCCCAGGGGCAGTGCAGTTTCCGTAGTGTGAGTGGCTAGCAGAACCCAAGACTGCCTCACTGCAAGATAGCAAGAGGACGGGGCTCATAACCTCTGCTGATTCTTTCTCTGTAAGCTTTTCTTAAAAACCTTATTTTACATTATGTGGTATCCATAGACTGTTTTCACAACAGAGTCCCCAATGCAACCCTGTCATTTAGATCTATCCATGTAATTATTTTATTTTAAAGAATGTTAAAAGTTGCCACATGATGAAATTATTGTACATGCTTTACCAAATACATACAATGAAGCTCCAAAAGGCTTAACAGTATTAAAAATTCTAAACTGATTTACATTATTTCTGCATTTTTATGGCATAAAAATGAACCACTACTCAAACATAATATTGTGAAAGAGTGAAAAATGGATGAAAATGACAGTAAGCAACAATTAACCTGAGTACAATGTATAATAAAAAATTACCCAGTTCAAATTAAGGTTTTGGTGTATTTTAAATTAGATTATTTCAAGCATAGGCTATTAGGAAGCAAACATCAGTGCAGATTTACCAGTTTGTATGATAAACGTTTAATTTAATTTAATCGCTTTTAATTTTTCTTTGTTTATATAATAGGGCTTCAGTTTTGCTTTAAGAATTGAGAAGCTAGGATCGCATAACAATTTCTTTCTACTTGAGAATGTTTAGGGTCTTGATAATGCAGTGGTTAAGAGCTCGGCTGCTAACCAATAAAGGTCAGCAGTTTGAATCCACCACCTGCTCCTTGGAAATCCTATGGGACAGTTCTACTCTGTCCTATAGGGTCGTTATGAGTTGGAATCGACTTGATGGCAATGTGTTTGGTTTTTCAGTTTGGTTGAGAATGTTGATATTTTGTAAGGCCTTGCTTTAATTTCTCAAGTGCCTTACAGACCCTTATAGACTAATTGCTAGAAAAGGACACCATGTTTGTTAAAGTAGAAGGCCAGCAGAAACCCTCAGTGAGATAGATTGCCACCATAACCACAACAGTGGACTCAAATATACCAGTGGTCATGAAGATGGGCAGGACTGGGCAACAGTTCATTCTGTTATGCCTAATGAAGCTGACTCAATGGCAGCTGACAACAACAACATAGATCCTAATGCATATGTTGTACTATTATTGTATAACAATTCTGTGACGGAGCATCCTGAGACTCTTGGTGTTTAAAAGAAGGCAGAGACTTGGTAAGGTGAAAAGAGGCAAAGGGATATGCTTAAAGGGAAAGGTGGAAAAGAAGAAGGCTATTTCAAGGAGGAAAATTTAACATCTACTCAAGATCAAAATCGTAATTAGTTCTGGCAAGGTTGAAAGTAGAGAACGCCGAGTCTCAATTTTTTATTAAACTATGTATTATATAAGGAGCCCTGGTAATGTAGTGGTTAAGCACTCGGCTGCTAAACAAAAGGTGAGTGGATTGAACCCACCAGCCACTCTGCAGCAGAAAGATGTGGCAGTCTGTTTCCCTAAAGATTAATAGCCTTGGAAACCTTATGGGACAGTTCTGCTCTGTCCTATAGGGTTGCTGTAAGTTGGAATCGACTTGATGGCAATAGGTTTGGTTTGGTATGTAGTATATGCAGTGGTATAGCCCAGTGGGGTTGAGTTGAGGCTTTGCAATCAGACAGACCTGGGTTTAGTCCTGACTGTGAGAGGCCTGCTGATCTACTAGCAAAAAATCAGCCATTGAAAACCCCATGGAGCACGGTTTTGTTCTGACACACATGGGGTCACCATGAGTTGGAATCACTCAACAGTAACTGGTGGTGGCGGTGGTGGTGGTGGTGTGACCTCAGACAAGTTCCTGGGCCTCCCTGAGGCTTATGTAAAATGGGCAATGCTTGTAGTACCAAACTGGATCATACTCATAAATAGCTTAGCACAGTGAGTACACCATAATAAGCCCACTGTAAGTGTGAGCTGTTGCCATTATCTGCCACCAAACAATTGGGCAGTCATTTAATTATACAATTTAATATCAGTCTGAGACTGTTAGAATGAAAGTGATGCCTATAAAAATGATCAATAGTTTTGTGATTTTACAGAAACATGGCACGGGATCCAGTTACATACATAAATGAATCTCAGATTTTAAAAGCTCCCTGCCTGGGGCATTCCCAAGGATCCTGCCTTACATATATCATAATTAACTTAGTTGTAACCACTGAGCTGGAGCTATGGATTCATTAATGCCTGAGAAGCTGACATTTAAAAAATGTGCATGGAGATTAGAAGGTGGGAGAACATTGTTAGTGATGGCAGGACTGTTGGAAATTGCTACCTTTTCTCATACGAAGTTTGGCCACTTGAAGTTAAGATGAATGTGGGTTGATTTAACATGCCTGGTGATGTCATTTTTTAGCTGTTTCTTAAGGTTTTTGAAGACTTGACTTTAAGCTGTAACTTTAAATCCCGTGGGCCAAGCAAATGCTTTTGGGGACTCGTTGTGAGTAATGTCCTCCTGTAGCCTGGGCCATAATTCATCAAATATTGCTCTAGTGGCCTGGAAGAGGTAATCTATCTCTGAGTATGCAAATGGAATGTACATTAATGCCAGAGGCTCTGGTTCAGTAACCCAAAACATATTCAGAGCTTAACATGAAAGTCCCAATGAGTGGATTTAAATAATATCTAGAGAGCCCTCCTCAAATCAGCTATCTATCAGCCTCCAAGATGTTGATGCCATTCATGCTCAGAACAAAGCTCTGTCTCCACTCATCTGGGGTCAGGATTACCACTCACTGTAATTTTCAGTAAAACCATTCATGTCTTTGCTTTGATAGTAGTAACTGCAGCCGAGTTCCGGTGGTCTGAGTTGTTTGAATGTTGTTGCAGATGTCTATGTGGTACTTGTTTTAGGGTATTTTTGGATGTTTCCGTGAGTGCCCCCGAGTCATTGATTTAGGCTGATATTTCCTTGGCTAGTGTTTAACTGCTCTCACCATTCCTAGAAATATTTGAAGCATGGCACAGGCATGGCCCGGCCAGCTGCTTTGTTATTCTTTCCCCCACAAAAGTATCAGAACAACAGCTCAGTTAAGAGGAAATGCTGACTTTTATTTTTATTTGTTGTTGTTGAAAATATCAGCAAACATACACCAATTCAACAATTTCTACATTCACAATTCACTGATATTGATTACATTCTTCAAGTCGTGCAACCATTCTCACCCTCCTTTTCCAAATTGTTCCTCCCTAGTAACATAAACTCACTGCTCCCTAAGCTTCCTGTCTAAACTTTCCCATTGCTGTTGTCAGTTTGATCCCATATGCATGGTCAAAGCAGACATTCTTTACTAATTAAGTAAACCTATTGTTTGGCTTAAAGAAGTCTTGGGATATTTTTGGTTTAAGTGTTAAAGATTATCTCAGGGCAATAGTTTCAGGGGTTGATTCAGGCTCAATGGCTCCAGAAAATCTGGATTCCATGAGAATATGAAATTCTATTCCTCATTTTCATCCCTTTTGATCAGAATTCTTCTATAGGATCTTTGATCAAAACATTCAGTAATGGTAGCTGGGCACCATTCTGTTCTGGGCTCATGACAAAGGGGCCATGTGTTCATGAAGGAAATTAGCCACGCAGGAAATGATAAATTTTAATTTTATTAGTCTTTTCATCATTAATACCTGACCACGAGTATAAGGGTTGATGCCTTAGGGGAGGGACAAGTGCAGAAGACAAATTCTTGACTTTTAACTTCCAAGATAGTTTCTCAATATCTATGGCAGAGAAAAGGCTTTATTAATTTTTTTAGTTTCTGTATATTTACTGGAGCTCTGATGGCGTAGTGGTTAAGAACTTGGCTGCTAACCAAAAGGTCGGCAGTTCGAATCCACCAGCAGCTCCTTGGAAACCCTATGGGGCAGTTCTACTCTGGCCTATAGAGTCGCTATGAGTCAGAATCGACTCAATGGCAATGGGTTTGGTTTGTTTGTTTTTGGTAGATTTACTTGTTTATGTTATTTCATATAAGTGAGAACATACAATATTTGTTTTTTTGTGATTGACTTGTTTTGTTCAACATAATGTCCTCCAGGTTCATCCATGTTCAAAGATGTTGTGAGAACTAATTTTTCTTTATCACTGAGTAGTATCCTATGTGAAAGCTGGACAATGAATAAGGAAGACTGAAGAAGAATTGACGCTTTTGAATTGTGGTGTTGCAGAAGAATATTGAATATATCGTGGACTGCCAGAAGAACCAACAAATCTGTCTTTGAAGAAGTACAACCAGAATGCTCCTTAGAAGCAAGGACGGTGCGACTACATCTCATGTACTTTGGAAATGTTATCAGGAGGGATCAGTCCCTGGAGAAGGACATCATGCTTGGTAAAGTAGAGGGTGAGAGAAAAAGAGGAAGACCCTCAACAAGATGGATTGACACAGTGGCTGCAACAGTGGGCTCAAGCATAACAACAATTGTGAGGATGGTGCAGGACTGGGCAGTGTTTCGTTCTGTTGTATATAGGGTAGCTATGAGTCGGAATCAACTCGACAGCATTTAACAACAACAGTTTTCTATTGAAAGCCAAGGATTTAAATTTCAGAAGTCCAGGATTCTTAAAAAGAGAAGGTGTTTTGAGTACCAAAAGTCTAAGAGACTGAAGTATTTAGAGCACAAAGTTCATGCAGTAGACAGCAGAATTGGAAAGATGGCATGAGGGTGACAGTGAGTTCTTCCGAAAAGGTGAAGAGGTAGATGCTAGTGTGGTTTGGGGAGGAAGACCCACCTCTCAGTCTGCACCATGGGCTAGCAACAATAATAATACCCAACACATGGGCAGCACTTACCACGTGCTAAGCATTATTATTCTAAGTGCATCACACATTTTAAATCATTTAATCTTCTCAACAACCCCATGAGATATATCCCATTTTGCAAATGCAAAAACAGAGGTATAAAGAAGTCAAGTGACTGGCCCAAGGTCACAAAGCTGGGAAGTGGCAGAGCCAGTGTTTGTACTCAGCCACTCTGGATCCAGAGTCCTTGTTTAGCAATGACCAAGCTCTGGGGTGAGGATGATGGGAAGCTCAGATTGGTTTGGAGGGGTTCCAGAGCAGGGAAACCTGTGCCTTGCTTCTAGGTAAAGCCTGAGGGTGCAGCAGACCTTGTGAGCATATTGTAGCAGCAACAAGGCAGCCCAGGTGAGTCTAGGCCAGAAGAGCTTTGATAGAGTCTCCTGCAGCCCATAAAAGGCCCACAAGAATTTTCATTGTTCCTAAGAGGGCTATGGAATAGCCTGAGAGAACAGTGATGAGGGTTCATTGTCAGCAGGGGCAGCATGGAGAAGCCAGAGGTCATAGTGGACCCAAGCACATGGGCAGGGGATGCACTGGAGATTGAGGCTAATGACCAAAGGCCAATGGGTGGAGGTGCCCTCCACTGGATGCTGGTGGAGACGCTGCCTCACTCCCCAGTGTCTAGACACACAGAAACCCCCAGAACTTTGTTGCCCTCCCAAAAGAATGAAGGGGAAAGGGTGAAACCCCGAATTTGTCTGACTACATCCCTGAAATGACTGAAGATTCACTAATTTCAATTAGTTTAAATTGGGAATATTCACTTTCCTGCTACAGAGAAGACTGGGAGCTCAAGATAGAAGTGAAAAGTTCAATTATGAAAATGTAAAGGCTATATTTGCATTCCCGGCTATTGGCTTATAACAGCTGTACTCAGTACATAATTCTACGGAAGTAATATAAATTCTACACAAGAAGCCACTATATGAACAGGCTTTTTGTCATGTTTTCAAATAGGAAGTATTCGCTGTTGGAGTGGGGGAGATGGGACAGACTCTCAACACCTCGCTTCCCATTTCCAGTGCTGACATAACTTCTGGAAAAACCATTTCCACTCAATTGCATTTACTTTTCCACGGGTGGAAAGCAGTTAAGGGAAATGAAGAACATTTCAGTGCCAATGTTATATTGGTTACTGATACCGAATTATTTCTGGATTAGGAACACTGGGGTCCATATTGTGGCAGTAAAAGTAGTTTATGCCCCGTCCATGGATGAGTCTAATGTGTTGGTTTATGGACCTTGCATTCCCTAGAGTGCCTTATAAATCGAAGTTGTTCCCAAGTGCTCTATTTTATGTTTGGATCTTGGAGTGAGCTGGAAAATCAAAGGAAAAAACACACACAGGTGCAAAGAGGTACCTGGTTAATTATGTGTCCCAGGAAAAAGATGTGCTCTATTTCTTTTTTCTGCTTCTTTTGTAAAGCTTTTTTTTTTTTTTTAAATTGTGTCAGAGAAACATTTTTTGATTCCAAAGGGGCTTTTATTATTCTGAATAGAGATGAGTACAATACCTCAATAAGAATTTATTTGCCTTGAAAAGAAGTTTAAATGGCCAGAGTGGGCTCCTGTGCAAAGAACAACCACATTCTTACTGCTACTACTGTCCTTTAATATTGATTGAGAATCATCAATGCTAATAGCTCTGTTTCAGGCTTCACACATAATTATTTCTCAATTTGCTTTGTTAGTGAATGAACTAACAAAGCAAACTCAGGAGTATGTTGGAAGTATTTTTCCATCAAAATGATCTTCACTGAACTGACCTACTGGCTGGGAGCCAGCGGAGGCATCAAGTTGTTCTGTGATTCTACACTTTAATTTCTTTCTCATTGTTAAAATGGAGAGAATACCTGACACAGACACTTAACACAGAGATACCAGAGTGACTGGTGAGTTATTACCTGAAAAGTACTTTAAATATCTTAGGAGAAAAGAATTGTAAAACATAGCGCAGCATTACTTTCACATTTCCAAAGACAAGAGATTTCACCACATAACACGTCTTCCCAGGTCTCCCACTTAGGACAGGAAGTGGCGACATGTTTTTCAAAGTCTCCTGAACGCACCTCATGTTTTTTCAACATCTCCTCATCTTAAACCCACAGAGCGGCCAGCAGGACCCAGGAGGTGGCGGCAGCCCTCAGCCTGTGACACAATCTCAGCGTTTTAATTCTCTTGTGTCAGCTTAGAAAACGTAATTCTCAGGATTGCCATATGGAATAAGTAACCAGAATGACTGGAAAACCCTTTGCAAATAAAAAGGGCTGCAAATAAGTGAAGACTAATACTCGGGCGCATGCTCTGTGAGTTCAGAGATGGGGTATGTGTCTGTTCAACCCTTCATAAAGAGGAAATGAGCGTGTTGGCTGAGCTGAAGCCGTCTACAGCTTTTAAGGCGACAGCTGTGAGATACTTAAAAACATATGCTGCTCCACATTTTGTCTGCGTTTGACACTGCCAGATTGAGGATTTGAGATGAGCTTCAAAGAATTTCCATAGCATTTCATATTTAGAAGTCTTTATCACGAAGGACACCTCATTAACCTTCTATGCCTAGTCACTCTACGACATGGCTGCTATGGAAAATTCTACCAAGAGAGGAGTGTGTCCAGGGGCAGTGTGTCCAGTGTGTCAGGTGACCCGAGCTTTCTGGATGTCAGAGCTTCCTCAGCCTGCAGCAAGGACCACTGTAGTCCCAGGCCAGCAACAGGCTCAAAAAGGTAGCACAAATCTGAACATCATTAGTGTGGAGGACTATGGCTCATTTTCAATTCCCTTATGATGCTATGTTGTTGTTGTTGGGTGCTGCTGAGTCAGCTCTGACTCGTAGTGACCCTATGTAGTATGGAACAAAACACTGCCCGGTCCTGTGCCATCCTCACAGTTGTTTTTATGCTTGAACTCATTGTTGCAGCCACTGTGTCAATCCATCTCATTGAGGGTCTTCCTCTTTTTTGCTGGCCTTCTGCTTTACCAAGCATGATGTCCTTCTCCAGGGACTGATCCCTCCTGACAACATGTCCAAAGTATGTAAGATGTAATCTCTCCATCCTTGCTTCTAAAGAGCATTCTGGTTGTACTTCTTCCAAGACAGATTTGTTTGTTCTTTTGGAAGTCCATGGTGTATTCAATATCCTTCACCAACACCACAATTCAAAGGCATCAATTCTTCGATCTTTTTTATTCATTGTCCAGCTTTGCATGCATATGATACAATTGAAAATACCATGGCTTGGGTCAGGCACACCTTAGACTTCAAGGTGACATCTTTGCTTTTCAACACTTTAAAGGGGTCTTTTACAGAAGATATGCCCAATGCAATATGTTATTTGATTTCTTAACTGCTGCTTCCATTGGCATTGATTCTTGATCCAAGAAGAATGAAATCCTTGACAACTTTGATTTCTTTGCCATTTATCATGATGTTGTTTATTGGTCCAGTTGTAGGGAATTTTGTTTTCTTTATGTTCAAGTGTAATCCATACTGAAGGCTGTAGTCTTTTACCATGCTATCAATACAATAATAATTTTTCCATTATGTTTCTTAAAGGTTGGAGGCACACATTGTCTACATTCTGGAAGGGTAGTCAATGCCTGAGTGTTACGGTTGCCTAATAAACCCTGAAGAGCAGACCACCGTTGATGAAGAGCAGACACAAACAGGTGTTTCTTCTCTTTTGCACTTTCCAAATCCCCAGTAGCATTGATGAAGATAGTTTTGTTTCATAGCTATCAATTAGGAGTATGTCTGATGGATCATCTGAGCTCCAGAAGAATTACTTCTTAGTTATGTGTTAGATGGTGATTCCGACAGCAGACCCTGGTTGACCAAAGGCCTCTCTGGGAGGTCCAGGCTGTGCCTACCAGGCTTATACTTATTTGAGAGCCACAGCCTCGAGCCAAAGAGGTGAGTCACTGATCAGTCAGTCATGGGAACATCAAGCCAGGAGGAAAGGGATGAAGTGGTGAGTGAGGAGGCAGATGGGCAGGTACACCGAGGTGCCAAAGCTGACATCAGGGTGGAATCAAATGTGAGGATGGGGAGAAGCTGCTGGAGATTGGGTGCCAAAATTAGTAGGAAGCATGGGTACAGAGTAGGGTAGCCCAATACAAGACGTATACATTGAATACATCAGAAATGTGGCCAGTGGTGGGATAATCAGTTGTTGCTGAGGTGACTCTGGCCCATGGCGATCCTTGTGTGTCAAAGTAGAGCTGTGCTCCATAGGGTTTTCAATGGCTGATATTTCAGAAGTGGATCGCCGGGCCTTTCTTCTAAAGCCCTTCTGGGTGGATTCGAACCTCTAACTTTTTGGTTAGCAGCCGAGCACGTTAATCTTTGCATCACCCAGGGACTCCAGTTTTGGGATAGGGGGAAGGAAACAGAAATGAGGGAAAGGGACACAATTTGAAAGTAAAATAAGAGAGAGATTTTCCTGGAGCCAAGGAAAGCAATATGCCATGAACTAAGGAATATGATTAACTCAATCCTCTGCTCCTGAGGTTTCCCAAAGAAGAAGGGATAAAACCACCTTCAGGATGCTGGTTTCTGGCCCCTGCATCCTTTATACATGCAACTATGGGTGCTCTCTGTGAGTGGGGCCTTGACGTTTGGGTTCCCCTACACAGGAGAGGAAGAAGCAAACTCTCTAGGACTATGTCTTACACGTCACCCCTAAGATAGGATAGCCATGAAGTAGTCACTTTCTTTTGTTCTATTAAATATTCTAAACTTCTTGTTGTTCTTTGCCTAGTGAGCTCTGACTCATGGTGACGTCATGTATAACAGAACGGAACACTGCCTGGTCCTGTGCAAATGTAAACTCAATACCCACCAAAACATCAAGACTTGTTCTGCTAGCTGCAGCTCTGTAATGGAACTAAGTGGAACAAGCATAGGATTTAGACAAAATAACTAATCAGAGTAACATGTCTATTATTTTTGAGGTTTTTCTGAAGCTGCTTCAGATTTGAAAGGAGAGGTGAAGACATTCATTTAAAAAAACCCAGAAAGATATCAAATGGCGGGTGAAGACTCACTAAATAACATATTAATATAATGAGTGGGCAGAGAACTAACACTTGAGTTGGGTTGGAAACATATGGGATTCCATCATTTGAGGGTCGGAATCCATCTCCTTCATTATTAGTGCCTTCCAGGATTCTTGGAAGGACAATTTTATCCATCCTGTCCATTTTTTCCCTTTCACCTCTTCCTGTTAGCCCCTAGGACAATCTGGGTTATGGGGAGAGGTACTTGGGAGTCAGAGTAAGATAAGGGGCTTCTTTTTTTTTGGCTTAAATTGACTTAATTTTTTCACTTCTTCCCATTTCAAAACATTCAAAAACGTAAGCAAACTGAAAGCCCGTTTGGTGACACACAGACAGTATTGTGTTCTCTTATTTGATGGATGTGATGGTCTTTTCATGTTTAGGTTTTGTCCCATGGAAAGTTGACATTTTAATACCAAGTGATATTTTCCTCCCACTCCTTGCCTTATAACTGGAAAAGAGTATCTTTTTGCAAATACTTAGATATGCAGGATTTTGGGAAGGGGTATTGGATCTAACCCTACCACAGTTTTAGGCATGTATCCTTGTTTTTCCAAATCTGTGAGAAGCTAAAAGTGCCAAAGTTTGTGTTTCAATATCATAAGGAATCAAACATGGCAAGATAGGAACAGTGATGCATAACAATTTCAGTCCTGGGAAGATGGAAATAGATGCTTCCAGTCTGACAAGGCCACCAGAGCAGCTAATCAGATGCAGGTGAGCCTGTACCCAATGCTTGTGTTTCTCCAGAGAAAGAAATAAAGACATGATAGATGGCAGCCTCGGATTACTTGGTTGCAAAGCTCTCACTGGGTGGCAGCTTTGGGTGAGCTGAATTAATTTTTGTGCCTAATTTCTATCATTCTTTGTCTCATTAGGCAAATGTTCTGAATTTCTGACAAAGAGTCAAGAGGCTAGTTGAATGGGGAGGTGAGATGAGGGTCAGGATGGGAACACGCCGATACTGATTAGTGAGTAATGTAAGTTAAGGTAACCTAGCTGTTCCAGGCCACACTTATCATTAGGAAATGAACTCCCCCTGCCTGACTCTGGTAAATAAGAGCCTCTAAAGGTGACCTTGTGTTACTTCTGGGCGTTGCCCTTAGGGGTGTTTTGAGCATGTCTGTAGAGTAGCCTGGCAGCGGTGGTCACTGCACCTTCCATTTGGATCTGCTCCATTCCAACCCCAGGGGGTAATGTCACTTGGTGACCCCCACTGCCTCCATGTCTATCACAAGAGTTCCAGTGCCAACTCCTGACTGACTCCACTTGTTTCCAGTGCTTCTGGAGTTTAGAGCTGCCTTCTTTAACGGGCTGGAGAACGGCCCCCAGTGCTCCATACATGTCCCCTGGGCCATGAAACAGCTCTGCTGGTCTGGAGCTACAAGTCTCTCTTGAACTCTTCAATCAGTTTTTTGGCTTTTAGGAAAAGATGGTCCCTGGTTGTGTTTCGAACTTACCCCGTGAGACCACGGAAGAAGTCCTGGGAGATCTGTTTCTGTTAAGACTGCTGTTGTTGTTCTTAGGTGCCCTCACGTCCATTTCAACTCATAGCAACCCCATGTGACAGAGTATAACTGCCCTAGGGGGTTTTCTAGGCAGTCATCTTTATGGGAGTAGATTGTCAGATCCTTCTCCCGCAGAGGGACTGTTGAGTTCGGTTAGCAGCCGAGCACTTAACTGGTGCACCACCAGGACTCCTTTCCGTTAAGATTACAGCCAAGAAAACCCTATGGAGCAGTTCTACTCTGTAACACATGGGGTCACCATGAGTCGGAATTAACTCCATGGCAATGGGTTTTGGAGTATGAGAAGGAAGGGGCGAGGGGGCAGAGGGAACAGGTATCTTACCCTTTGCTCCTCCCTCTTCTTTCCTTTTCTTAATCCTCCTCCCCTCCCACCCCATCCATGCTCCCCCAGGTAGAAAACATAAGTGCTGTGCTTAATGCCTATGAATGGACCAAAACAGGTACCGAGGTGGGGAGATAGTTCAACCAGGAGCAGGAGTCGAGGTTTGGCTGCACTCAATGCATGAGGCTCTCCTCAGCCAGGTGGAAATATTGTCAAAATTAACTGGCACATAGACAGATAATTTCTGGATTCCATCAGTTTTTTCTCCTTGTTTTATCTCCTGTGGCCTCTGTGGTAAGATGGACCCGTGGGCACTCCCTGCTTTTGTCTCCTGAAGTTTTTGAAGCCGAGAGGAACCTGGGGTAAGTCTCTGGTTGGCGGATCGAATCATCTCCTCACTACCAGTTGCCTTCGAGTTGATTCCGACTTATGGCAACCCCATGTATTACAGAACAGAACTGCTCCATAGGGTTTTCTTGGCTGTAATCTTTACAGAATCAGACCACCAGGACTTTCTTTTGTGCCACCGCTGGGTGGGTTTGAACTGCCAACTTTTAGGTTAGTAGTTGAGTGCAAACTGTGTCACCCAGGGACCTGACAGTTCACTAGACCTGCTCAGGCCCAGGTCTTGAGTGTGTGCGAGTGAGTGTGTGTGTGTGAGTGTGTACACGACTGTGTGTGCATGTGTGAGTGTGTGTTGGGGTCTCTGAGGCTCTCACACAGTCCAGGGCAGCCCAACAGGAACTTGGGCTTTTGAAAAAACAGAGCAGACATTTGCCTTGCAGGCCTCCGATAGCGTCTGGCCAGATGCAGTGCTGGAAGCATCCAGACACCTTGATGAGATCTGGCAGGTACAAATAATATTTCTGAAAGCATGTTGAAGTTACTTAAGTAAATAAACTTGTCTGGCATCTAGGGAATGCTCTTTTATGGAAAATCAATAGGCTAATTACTCTTAGCTATTCAGATAAAGAAGACTCCCAAGGACAGATGCCTACCTGACAGCGTTTTGTTGGATTACTGCATCTACTTAATGGTAAGGAAACAAAACTTCCTTTAAAACTGCAGGCAAATTTCACTTGCTCTTCCCTCAATAAGAGAAAAGTGATACAGCTGGAATTAACGTCTACATGTTAATTTCTGTAGAAATGTATGGTTGGCAAAGCTCATTCCAATCCACAACCTTGTTTAATCTTTACAACAACCTTGCTTGACAAGGAGGAGCAGGGCCACCAAGGGATTTGCCCAGGACCATACAGGCAGCAGGGAGCAGAATGGGAACATTCGCTTTCAAATCTGATTTCATGGTTCTTTGGTGCATCTTAAAGTTAGAGTGAACTTGAACAAGGTCAATGTAAGGTCCTTAGCGCTTCCAAGACTCCTTAAGACCTCACATGCACAAACATGAAACATCTTGTTTCTTGATGAGATTACTTCAGCACCTTCATAAGCCTTTCTGTTTCTATGGGAAGCCCCACCCAAAATCTATCCCTCTCTCTCTCTCTTTTTTTCTGTGAAAATTTTGAGATATTTTTATTATTTTGTTTTTGACTTATTTGTTTATGTGTAACTCATTTAATTTTAAGGGTAGCTATCATGTGGTGCAAACAGTTAATGTGCTTGGCTGTTAACCAAAAGGTTGGCTGTTTAAGTTCACCCAGAGGCACTTCAGAAATAGGCCTGGCAATCTACTTCCAAAAAAATCAGCTGTTGAAAACCCTATGGAGCACAGTTCTACTCTGACACACATGGGATCACTGTGAGTCGGAATCAACTTGACAGCAGCTTTTTTTTTTTTTAAATGATGTCTTAGCAAGCACAGTGATACTCAAGAATTCTTGCAAGTGAGAAAAATCTATCCTACAGGTAGTTATAAGGTGTAATAAAGATGTGAAGTATATTAGATTTAATAATTAATAGAACTTATATAATGCTACATATGGTAGACATTTTATTAAGTATTTGTTTAGATATTGCAGTTTCATATTTTTTAGAAAGCACAAACATTTTTACAGGTCTTCAAAAAGTGTATCTGCAGTTTTCACATCTGTATATTGGGTATAATAATAGTAGCTACCTCATAAGACCCCCACACATCTGTCAGTTTGTTGTACTGTGGGGGCTTGTGTATTGCTGAGATGCTGGAAGCTATACCACCAGTACTGAAACACCAGCAGGGTCACTCACGGCGGACAGGTTTCAGCTGAGCTTCCAGACTAAGACAGACTAGGAAGAAGGACCCGGCGGTCTACTGCAGAAAAGAATTAGCCAGTGAAAACGTTATGAGTAGCAGTGGAACGTTGTCTGATATAGTGCCGGAAGATGAGCCCCTCAGGTTGGAAGGCACTCAAAAGACGACCAGGGAAGAGCTGCCTCCTCAAAGCAGAGTCGACCTTAATGACGTGGATGGAGTCAAGCTTTCGGGACCTTCATTTGCTGATGTGGCACAATTCAAAATGAGAAGAAACAGCTACAAGCATTCGTTAATAATTGGAACGTGCAATGTACAAAGTATGAATGAAGAAAAATTAGAAGTCGTTAAAAATGAAATGGAACGCATAAACATTGATATCCTAGGAATTTGTGAGCTGAAATGGACTGGTATTGGCCATTTTGAATCGGACAATCATTATGGTCTACTATGCGCAGAATGACAACTTGAAGAGGAATAGCATTGCTTCATCCTCAAAAAGAACATTTCAAGATCTGTCCTGAAGCACAATGTTGTCAGTGATAGGATAATACCCATATGCCTACAAGGAGACCAGTTAACACGACTATTACTCAAATTTACACACCAACCACTGAGGCCAAAGAGGAAGAAATTGAAGATTTTTACCAACTTCTGCAGTCTGAAACTGATCGAACATACAATCAAGATGCATTGCTAATTACTAGTGATTGGAATGCGAAAGTTGTAAACAAAGAAGAAGGACCAGTAGTTGGAAAATATGGCCTTGGTTGATAGAAATGATGCCGGAGATCACATGATAGAATTTTGCAAGACCAACGACTTCTTCATTGCAAATACCTTTTTTCACCAACATAAACGATGACTATACACATGAACCTCGCCAGATGGAATACATAGGAAGCAAATTGACTACATCTGTGGAAAGAGATGATGGAAAAGCTCCGTATCATCAGTCAGAACAAGGCCAGGGGCTGACTGCAGAACAGACCATCAATTGCTCATATGCAAGTTCAAGTTTAAACTGAAAATTTAGAAGCAGTCCATGAGAGCCAAAGTACGGCCTTGAGTATATCCCACCTGAATTTAGAGACCATCTCAAGAATAGATTTGATGCATTGAACACTAATGACCAAAGACCAGACGAATTGTGGAATGACATCAAGGACATCATACATGAAGAAAGCAAGGGGTCATTAAAAAGACAGGTAAGACAGAAAAGACCAAAATGGATGTCAGGAGAGACTCTGAAACTTGTTCTTGAACGTCGAGTAGCTAAAGCAAAAGGAAGAAACGATGATGTAAAAGAGCTGAACAGAAGATTTCAAAGGGTGGCTCGAGAAGACAAAGCAAAGTATTACAATGACATGTGCAAAGACCTGAAGATAGAAAACCAAAAAAGAAGAGCACGCTTGGCATTTCTCAAGCTGAAAGAACTGAAATAAAAAAAAAAAAAAATTCAAGCCCCAAGTTGCAATATTGAAGGATTCTACGGGAAAAATATTAAATGACTCAGGAAGCATCAAAGGAAGATGGAAGGAATACCAAACAGAATTGGTCGACGTTCAGCCATTTCAGGAGGTAGCACATAATCAGGAACCAATGGTACTGAAGAAAGACGTTCAAGCTGCATTGAAGGCACTGGCGAAAAGCAAGTCTCCAGGAATTGACGGAATACCAGTTGAGATGTTTCAACAAACAGATGCAGTACTGGAAGTGCTCACTTGTCTATGCCAAGAAATTTGAAAGATAGCTACCTGGCCAACCGACTGGAAGAGATTCATATTTATGCCTATTCCCAAGAAGGGTGATCCAACCTAATGTCGAAATTAGCAAACAATATCATTAATATCACACTCAAGTAAAGTTTTGCTGAAGATCATTTAAAAGCGGCTGCAGCAGTACATCGACAGGGAACTGCCAGAAATTCAAGCCGGATTCAGAAGAGGACGTGGAAACAGAGAAATCATTGCTGATGTCAGATGGATCCTGGCTGAAAGCACAGAATACCAGACAGATGTTTACCTGTGTTTTATTGACTATGCAAGGGCATTCGACTGTGTGGATTACAACAAATTATGGATAACATTGCGAAGAATGGGAATTCCAGAACACTTAATTGTGCTCATGGGGAACCTGTACATAGAACAAGAGGCGGCCGTTTGAACAGAACAATGGGATACTGCGTGGTTTAAAGTCAGGAAAGGTGTGCATCAGGGTTGCATCCTTTCCCCATACCTATTCAATCTGTATGCTGAGCAAACAATCTGAGAAGCTGGACCATATGAAGAAGAATGGAACATCAACATTGGAGGAGGACTCATTAACAATCTGCATTATGCAGATGACACAACCTTGCTTGCCAAAAGTAAAGAGGACTTGAAGCACTTACTGATGAAGATCAAAGACCACAGCCTTCAGCATGGATTACACCTCCACATAAAGAAAACAAAAATCCTCACAACTGGACCAATAAGCAACATCATGATAAATGGAGAAAAGATTGCAGTTGTTAAGGATTTCATTTTACTTGAATCCACAATCAAAACCCATGGAAGCAGCAGTCAAATTAAATGATGTAGTGCATTGGGCAAATCTGCTGCAAAAGACCTCTGTAAAGTGTTGAAAAGCAAAGATGTCACCTTGAAGATTAAGGTGCCCCTGACCCAAGCCATGGTGTTTTCAATAGCCTCATATACATGTGAAAGCTGGATGATGAATAAGGAAGACCAAAGAAGAATTGATGTCTTTCGATTGTGGTGTTGGTGAAGAATATTGAATATACCATGGACTGCCAAAAGAATGAACAAATCTGTCTTGGAAGAAGTGTGACTAGAGCACTCCTTGGAAGCAAGGATGGGGAGACCACGTCTCAAATACTTTGAACATGTTGTCAGGAGGAGTCATTCCCTGGAGAAGGATATCATGCTTGGTAAAGTAGAGGGTCTGCGAAAAAGAGGAAGCCCCGCAACAAGATGGATTGACACAGTGGCTGCAACAATGGGCTTAAGCATAACAATGATTGTGAGGATGGCGCAGGACCTGGCAGTGTTTCATTCTGTTGTACATAGGGTCACTATGAATCAGAATAGACTCAACGGCACCTAACAACAACAACAACAACCTCATAGGAATGTTATGAGAATTAAAGCAATTTCAGTTAATAAACTTAAAGTTCTCAGAACAGTACTTACGACGTGATAGTGCTCAGTGGTGACTGTTGTTTTTGTTGGGTGCTATTGAGTCAATTCCGACTCACAGTGACCACATGTGGTAGAGTAGAACTGCCTCATAGGGTTTCCTAGGCTGTAATCTTTACAGAAGCAGATTGCCAGGTCTTTCTCAAGTGGATCCTCTGGATGGGTTCCAACTGCCAACCTTTTGGTTAGCAGCCCAGAGCTTAACAATTGTGCCACCAGGGCTCCTCAGTGATGATTAGCTACTATAATTATTCCCATTAGACAAAGAGCTGTCATTATACATCTCACCACAGAAGAAGTTTGTAGGGAGCCAGTAATTTGACAATTGGAATCCTAATATGATTCATGGTTATTAGTTTATTTTGAATATCCAAATAATTTTGGAATAAAGCTCTTAAGAAATTATATGGTTTAAGAGAAGCCAAATTATAGCAAAGGATATTAATGAAATTATTTTGGTGAGAAGCAAAAATCAGCTCTTTCCAGTGGTAGAGTAGGGTGGTCAAGAGCATGGTTGTCCTGTTTCAAATCTTGGCTTTGAGTTTATTGTCTGTGTGATCTGGAATAAGTTACTTGAGCCCTTTGAGAGTCCATTTCTTCATCCATAAAGTGGTGGTATTAATAGTGCGTACACTGATGGTCGGATGAAACGAGATGGTGTCCAAGTGCTTAGTACGGTGCCTGGCGTAGAGTACTAGTCAAAATGCTGGTTATTAGAATTATTATTGTGAGCTCAGGGCCCAGAGACTGGTCCCTTCCTTAGCCCAAACAACCCTGATATTTGCTCACCCTCTTTATATCTCCTATGTGCCAGCGCTTTGCAACTCTTTAACATCCATGCCTACATTTAATTTAAGAAATTCACCCCATCCCCTTTTTTGAGATTCTGATGTACTTCCTTAGGGGTGAACCCCCATTTAAGAATCACCGTATATTCTGCATATTTCTTCCAGCAAAGAAAATGTTGTCAAGCATTGGTTTGCTTTCTGTAGTTTCTATTATGGAAATAAGTTGTTGGTGTTGCATGCCGTTGAGTCAGTTCCAAGTCATAGCAACCCCACGTGACAGAGTAGAACTACCCCATGGTATTTTCTAGGCTGTACTCTTTATGGAAGCAGATCACCAGGTCTTTCTCCCACAGAGCCGCTGGGTGGGTTCAAACCACTGACCTTTGGGTTAGCAGTCGAGCACTTAAACTTTTCACCACCAGAACAGCTTATGGTGTGTGTGTTACATAAATACATACTGTATTTTTATGCAAATAATGCGTACCCTCTGTGTTTGTTTTCTGGCCACGCCCTCCCGCCTCCGGGCTCCCTCACAAGCACTGCCATGCCAGTCCTCTTCCAAATGTGGCTGTAAAAAGTTAGCATAGGGAGCTCATGAAAATACCTCACAGGGGGGAAGGTGCAGCTGGCAAACAAACGCAGAAGGCGCACGTTATTTGCGTAAAAGTATAGTATGTGTATAAAGTTTCTCTAATATAAAACATTTAAAACTCTACAGCTACATTTTCTCATCTCTCCACACAGTTTGTCTGAAACATAACTGACCTGTAGGAGGAGACATAGTGGCAAGGATACTATTCAGTTCAGTCAGCCATAGGTTGAAAATAAAACCCCAAGTTCTCCCAGGCAATTTACTGGTTATCTGTGGGAAAAACATGTACATATGTAAATATATATTTATAAATATATCTATATATACATATAGGTACATATACACATGTATATACGTATATATAGATGAGAGGGAGGCAGTTGAAGAGTTGTGTCAACAAATTTAGTCTATTTTAATGCATAACTAATACTGTCATAAGTCACTTGTTTGAACGCTTTTGTCAAGTTATCTACTTTCCATTTAAGAGAAATATATCTACCTTGATAATAAATTTAATTTCTATTAAATATTTTTCTTTTTTCTTTGTGTAATAGTTTTCCACTTCAACACCAACTTCTTTTATTTAAATGTGAAATTTGTGAGTCAAATGTGGCAAATGGTATAAAATGCAAAATTATCCTCCGTTCATTACACTGTGGTTTTATTGGTTTCCATACCAGGCTTCATGGTGGGAAAGTACTGACTTTAAGTCAATTAATTCAGAAATGATACCTACTTTTAACACACAGCACTGGGGTCAACCTGTTGTATGGCTCACTACTTTTGAGCATGGGTGAACCTCAAATTTTGTAAGAACTGAAAATTTGAAAATGGGGCTAAAAGAAGCAGGTAGAGATTTGTACTGGGAGGAGAGATTGGAAGGTGAAAGAACGTTTTCTGGAGAGGAGGAAAGGGAGAAGTCATGGCTTCATGCAGAAGAGTGGGCAGAAAATAAAGGTATATTGGCATTAGATGCCCAAGCAGCATAGTTAGATCTGAACTGCATAGGATACTGAGGTATTGAACCTATGTTAGTAGTTCCAGAAGACTGTCAAAGGATGAAAGTGGTTAATTGGTTGCAACAAGCCCTCTGTGCTTAAAAGCCACTTTCAACCTGGTGTAAAATACTATACAGCTCAATGTAGGATGTGTTTCTGAGTCATTCCCTAATATATTCTAGACCATGGAAGAGGTTTTCTGCTCATGAACTTCTACAGATTTTCCATTTATTTGTTTATGCAACAGTTTTCTGAAGAAAAAAAAGTTGTAAGATAAATTTGCATAATTAAAATAATTTTTAAAACATTAGAGAACTCTCAATTTAAAAGAAATCAAGTAGTTATTCCTTGATTTGATAATTCTGTAAGTTTAACTATACCAAAGCTGAAACGTATTGCCATCAAGTCGATTCTGACTCATAGCGACCCTATAGGACAGAGTAGAACTGCCCCATAGGGTTTCCAAGGAGCGGCTGGTGGATTCAAACTGACGACCTTTTGGTTAGCAGCCATAACTCTTAACCACTGTGCCACCAGCGCTCCAAGTTTAACTATACTAGGTTTTAAAAAGAGGCAAAACACAAAGCAAAGATACAAGACCTCTGGGAAGAGATAGTGAGACAACAGAAGAATGTTTAAAATGGTCATAAATAGGGGAAAGGGAAGATGCACACACACACATATTGGTTGGCATGTGCAAAATCTCTCTGAAAGATACACAAGAAACAGAGAACATTAGTTGCTTCTGGGAGGAGAACTAAGTGGATAGGAGACAGAGATGGAGAAGATTTTTCATTGTATCTCCTTTTCTAGTTTTTGAATTTTGAACCATGTGGACTTGTTATCTACTCTTTCTCCACAAAAAAGGACGATAAAGACTTTTTTTGGCTTTGGTACTAGATGCTGTTTGGCTTTGTGATTAAAAACAGATCATTCATTCATTTACCTGTAAGTATTTACTGGAGGAGTCCCTGGGTGTTGCAGATAGTTGACATGCTTGGCTGCTAACTGAAAGGTTGAAGGTTCGAATCCATCCAGTGGCACCTCGGAAGAAAGGCCTGGTGATCTACTTCCAAAAAATCAGCCACTGAAAACCCTGTGGAGCACATTTCTACGCTGATATAGGAGTCAGAGTTGATCAGACAGCAAGTGGTTTTTATTTATTGGATGTCAGCTACTGTTCCAGGCACTAGGTTGATCACAAAAGACCTCTCTGAGGAAATAACACATGAGCTGGGACCAGCGAGTGAGAAGAGCTGGGGGTACGCCGTTTGAGTGGTCAGTATGTGTGTGTTTATGGCGTGATGTGCATGTAAGTACATCCCTTCGACTCTGTTCCCTTCACCATGGATCCACGTCTCGGGGGAAGGCAGGATCTGCATTTCACTGGTGGGCAGACAGCTGTGAACTATCAAGCTATATATGGATTTTATGGGTGACACTCTCAGGATGGCTGCTCCATGTAGCTCCTATGAACACGGAGAAGGAGCATCTTTAGTCTCCCCTCAGAGAGGCAGAACCCTGGTGTGCTTCCCCAGCAGCCAGAGAGGAAGTTCACAAAGGAAGAGAAGAAAGGGAGTTCAGCCTCATGCTCAGACTCACCTGTATGGATGCTACCTTTGTATGGGGTAGGGCATAGTCCACATTAATTTGAGGATTTTGGAGAGATTTAATGAGACGAGGTGGGTTATGGAAACAGCTGGCAAAATAATGCTTGCTGTTGTTGGTAGCTGCCGAGTCGGCTCTGACTCATGACAACCTCACGGACAACAGAACAAAACGCTGCCCTGTCCTGTGTCATCCTTACAATTGTTGAGCCCATCATTGCAGCCACCATGTCAATCCATCTCATACAGGGTTTCCCTTGTTTTTGCTCACCCTCTACTTTACCAAACATGACGTCCTTTTCTAGCGATTGGTCTTTCCTGATGACATGTCCAAAGAAGCAAGTCGAAGTCTCACCATCCTCACTTCTAAGGAGCATTCTGGCTGAACTTCCTCCAAGACTGATTTGTTTGTTCTTCTGGTAGTCCGCAGTATAGTCAATATTATTCACTGACACAAATAATGCTGGAGGTACTGATTTTTTTGCCCCCTCCTCATCAATTTTAGAGTAGGTCATGTAGGAATCATTTGATTTCGAATATATTCCCCCTTTATTTAGCAACCTATCACATGTCAGGTACTTATCTAAGTGCTTCCATATATTCATTCATTTAATTCTCTCAGCATCCTTATTACTGTTTTCATTTCACTGACAATGAAACTGAGTTACAGAGAGATTAGGTGACTGGCCCTTGATTACACAACTACTGAGCACAGTGCTGGGTTTCAAACCCGGGCAGGCTGGCTCTAGAGTTCATTCTTTGGGTTCATCCATTTCATGCGACTACATTAGCAAAGGAATACATTTACACTTGCACATTTTCCTTCTCAATGAATTTCAGTCAATCTGAATATTGATGTAAATATCCTTAGGAAAATAATAATTTAACAAGAGTGAGTGCCAGCATTTAGATTACATTACAGTTAGAAGGGGGATAGAGAAGGAAGTTTATTAGCTTGTATGTTCAACAAGAAGATCTGACCTGGCTTAATTCAATTTTGCAGATGAATCAAAAAAAGGAAATTAACACAGAGTCATATTTTATGGCACTCCTCTCTTATTAGATAAACATATTAACATAACGCAATTTTGCCCTATTTGGATACGAAGGTTTCACAGTTAAGCTCATCATACAGACGCTGTGGAACAGGGAACAGAGGGTGATGAGCACAAGGTCCTCATTCACAGATAGCCCAGTGTTTATCTGTGCCGTGGGACAAGTTTTATCTTATTGCACCATTACATTTTATCCGGGCAAGATTAGCAAGTACAATGGCCTGTAAAGAAAAATTAACTTTCAATAAAGATATCAAGAATGAAGTAAAATATGGGAGGTGACTGCCCTTGCTGCTAGATCCCTGAAATGTACCACAAAGTTCTAGCAGTAAACTTCCTCAGAAACACACACACGATTTCTTTGCTCCAGCTCTTCCCCTGCCTGCAATGCTCTTGCCCAGCTCTGTCCCTCCCTTCCCTCCCTTTCCTCCTTTCCCTCCCTCAAGTCTCACTTTCTCAGAGCCCTACCTAGACCTGCTTCCCACCCCTGTTATTCTGATCCATTTTCCCCGCTTTTATGTTTTCTTTTTTCCGTTACATATATCAGCTCTGGTGGCACAGTGGTTAAGTGCTCGGCAGCGTCACCAAAAGGTTGGCAGTTTGAACCCACTAGCTGCTCCTTGGGAGAAAGATGTGGCAGTCTGCTTCCATAAAGATTATAGCCTTGGAAAGCCTATGGGGCAGTTCTACTCTGTCCTGTAGGATCCCTGTGAGTCGGAATTGACTTGATGGCAATTTTTTTCTTTTTCTTTTTTAACCCATGGTATAATTTACCTCTTTATTTATTTTTATTATCTAGCTCCTCTTTCTAAAATGCAAGCTCCATGAGTGCAGGGATCTTTGTGTCTCTCACTGATGGACCCCAAGGCTCTAGAATGAGTGCTCAGTACATAGCTACCATTTGCACTGAGTAGACCCCAACTCATGGTGACCCCATGTGTGTCAGAGTAGAACTGTGCTCCATAGGGTTTTCAGTGACTGATTTTTCAGAGATGGGTTGCCAGGTCTTTCTTCTGAAGCACCTCTGAGTGGACTCAAACCTCCAACCTTTGGTTAGAGCTGAATGGATTAACCATTAACGACCCAGGGACTCCCAGTGCATAGCTAGTGCTCGGTAAATACTTGTTGAATTAATTGAGTAACCACATTACAGAAATTATTATTTTTGGTTCACTTATGTTCTTTTATTAAAAGAGTTGGCATTTCAGAGGAGTCTAATATATTCCAATTTAAACATTTAATTTTACTCTCTTGTTATCTTAACCAATGTGCAGTTAAATTTAAAAAAAAAAACAAACCAAAAAACCCAAACCTGTTACTGTCAATGGCAACCCTATATGTTACAGAGTAGAACTGAGTTCCATAGGGTTTTCTTGGCTGTAATATTTATAGGAGCAGATCACCAGGGCTTTCTTCTGCAGCACCACTGGGTGGGTTCGAACCACCAATCTTCTGAGTGTAAATCTTTTGCACCCCCCAGGGACCTCTGCAGTTATATGAGCATAGTTCAATGAACCATCGTTACTCTAGTAAGCTTCTAGGACTTGTCCTCTTAAAAGGGATGTTGGCAGTTCTGCCAAAAGATTTGTGGGTGCCCCATGTATTCAAAGAGTGAGAGTATTCTCGACCTTCAAGAGCATATCTTTATTTGAGAGAAAATGATCTTTAATTGTCATTTCATCATAGGGGTTCTTGAAACTGATGTCTTCTTGACATTTCTCTTAGCGGCAGTAGAAGGACGATCCTTCTTGAATGATGAAGTGAAGGGGGGGGGGGAGAGCCCTTTGCTGTTCATGAGTTGCTAAGGCAAAGAGGTCTCAATCTCTGGGGTCAGCTCTGCTCCCAGACCCTGTGTCCCTGGATGATGTCACTGCCGGCAATGATTAATGAGTGTTAGAGAAATTATCTGTAATCTTCTTAATAATCCTGGAGCACTATGATTCCCACTTAATAGATAAGAAAACTGGAGCTCATCGAGATTACGTATTTTGTCCCAATTAAAAGGTGTGGCCAAGAGCCAGAGCCAGGATTTGCACCCAGATCTGCCTGCTGCCAATGCCAGCATACTTTCTTCAGGGCCAGCCTCACATCCTCTGAAGGGGGGTATAGTTAATAAAGACAGACGGGGTTATGATTTGTCATGATGTGATGGAGGTGACCTCACACACTGAGAAAAGCTTATATATATATTTTTGTGATTTTAGACTTGAATATGACCTTGTAGTTTTGAGGTCTAGGGGGTGGGTGTTAGAGAGAACGGATGTTTTCAGAAAGTTCAATTACGCATTCTTGGTTTTGCATGTAAAATAATCTAATCTGGAGAGGAAAGACACGGGATTAAGCAGAAGTTGTAGATCAAAAAGGAGCCATAGTGGTGCAGTGGTTAAGCGCACTTGGCTGCTAATCGAAAGGTTGGCAGTTTGAACCCACCAGCCGCTCTTCAGGAGAAAGATGTGGCAATCTGTTTCCATAAAGATTTACAGCCTTCGAAACTCAATGGGGCAGTTCTACCCTGTCCTATAGCATCGCTGTGAGTTGGAATCAACTCCATGGCAATGAGTTTGATCTGGTTTTGGTTTGTAGGCCAAAAAGGAAATGTAGAAAGCAATATGATGTTCAGTTTTGTTTCTATTTTTAGGTTCTATTCACCCAACGTCTCTTAAGATAGTGTTTCTCAATCTCGAGTGTGCCTAAGAGTCTCCAGGGGAGTTTGATGACCTGCTTCCATAAAGATTACAGCCTACGAACCCTGTGTGGGCAGTTCTACTCTGTCACATGCGATCCTATGAATCTGAATCAACTGGAAAGCAGGTTCCTAGATGGCACTCCAGAGGTGCTAGTCAGGTAAGTTTGTGGGCGGGGCCCAGAAATACGCATGCTAAACATGCTCTTCAGTGGTTTAGAAGCAGGTGAGCTAGAAGCCACGCCCAGAAACCCTGCCCTAAGGCTTGTAAATGAAGAAAAAGTAGCTTAATACTTGGTGAGTCCCGAAAATGTTCAATGTTTCAGTTTTAATCTCTTTGTCTAAAAATGGAGGATTCTGTCAGATTAAGACATTCAAATTGGCTTAACTGCTCCCCCTAAGGAGCCTTTGCCATTTGGCTGGTTAGTGATTGGAACCAGCTCACAGGGACACGGTCCTTGGGTGCAACATGCCTTCTGACAATATTCGTTGACTTAAAATGCAAGTGTGATGCAAACCTCTTTTGAGGAGCTCTAGGTAAATGAAGTATCACAATTATTCTCACCACTGTAGTTTAGTTTAAACTGTAGATTCTTAAGCTTCTGTATCTCTAGGTTGCTTTCCCAAGTCCCACAACTTATGAGTTGTCTAGAGAAGTGGAGGTGTCCCTGGGAGGTGCAAACAGTTAAGCTCATTGCTAACTGAAAGGTTGGAAGTTCAAGTCTACCCACAGGCACGTTGAAAGAAAGGCCCGGAGACCTACTTCTGAAAAATCAGCCACTGAAAACCCTATGGAGCACAATTCTACTCTGACAACTGGTTGGTTGGTTGGTATATGTTTAACATTTGACCCATTGCCATGCCTCAGAAAAGAGTATAATCATGGCCGATGCCAAGTCCAATGGCCTTGGCCTTCCTGTAGGAGTTCTGTGGTGGGGTGGGAAGGATTGGGCTAATATCAGGGAGCCAGTCTTCTACTCCAAACTCTTCTTCACACTCACCAGGGAAATTTGGGCAAGTCATTTCCCTTGTCTAGGCCTCGTTTTTCTCACCATGATATGAAAGGTTTGATAAGATCATCTCAACATTTTCTTTTTTTCCCCCCAGCTCAGTGATTCTAGGTCTTGTCAAAATTTGTGCTATTTAGACACGATATTCCTGTGCTTTTTTGGTTTTGTTTTGTGATTTTAATTCTGTTCCTTCATTCTGGAGTGATTTTCTGGCCTTCCTTCCTGCCTTATCTCCCTCTCTCTTTCCTCTTCTCTTTTTGTTTTCTTACTCTTTTGTCTCCTTTCAAAGTCAGTCCTTATTAATTCTGGAAAAAATTCCACTTTGCCCCACCAACACTTTAGAACTTTTATAAAAGAAAATCTAGCTCCAACCTCATACCCCTAATTTTAGCTTATGTGTGAGAATGTGCCTGTCTGAAAACAGCTCCTCAGAGGGAGCCACACTGACAAAATGGCTGCTGTTGTCAGATGGTAAGATAATGGCCTGTATACTCTGCTGGTTGACACAGGGCAGCCCCTGAGGATGTGATCATATCTACATGTCTGTCTGTTTACTTGGGAGACAACAAAATGCTCACCTGATGAATTTAGACTTGAGCACAGTGAATTATCTAAATGTTCTTATTGTAGGACACAGTTTGCCTGAAATATTTACTGATCTGAGGGAATATTTTGGCTTTGCATAAACATGGCGGTGGGGAAGAGGGCGGCCCCTCCTAACTTGTGGTGGCTGGAGCACCATCCAGCGACACCCAGGTACCTCTGGGAGTTTTCCTCCTCAAGGCACTGCTGTGACATCAGCCTCCTTGAGCTGCCACATCTGACAGGATCACACCTCAGAGTGTGGCAGCTGGAGGCCCCACACATGGCACTAAAATAGTATCAGAATTGAGGTGAAAGATTTAATTTTAGAATTTTAAAATTTAGTCTGTTTTTTCCCCCCAAAGTCTGAGATCAAGTTGTTACTTACCGTCTTTTTTTTTTTTTCTTTTTTGCTGTCAGTAAAGCTCTTTACTGTCATTCATCAGGATATAGTAACATATTTGCGATACAAAAAACCAGAAAACCAGACCCATTGCCTTCGAGTCGATTTCGACTCATGGTGGCCCCATGTGTTACTGAGTAGAACTGAGCTCTACACAGTTTTCTTGGCTGTAATCTGTATGGAAACAGATTGTCAGGCCTTCCCTCCATGGCGCCACTAGGTAGGTTCGAATCCCCAACCTTTTGGTTAGTAACCGAGTGCAAACCTCTTGCACCACCTGAAAGAAAAGAAAAAACCAACTCGAACCGATTCCAACTCATAGCTACCCTATAGGACAGAGTAGAACTGCCCCATAGGGTTTCCAAGGCTGTAAATATTTACAGAAGCAGACTGTACTACATCTTTCTCCTGTGGAGCTGCTGATGGGTTTGAACTGCTGACCTTTTGGTTAGCAGCCGAGCACTTAACCACTGTACCACCAGGGCTCCTCCCTTGCATCACCTAGGGACCTATATTTGCAATATAGACTACTTAAGTCAGTTTAACACTAAAAGCCTTTCTCTTTACTGACTTTATAAGAAATTACCAATCTAGAGATCTCCTACAGAAATTTTAAATTTAGTTTGGATTTGACAGGTCATTCGACTTTTCAATTGGAAACTTGAACTTTTTTTTGGAAAATGACCTTTTATCAAAGAAGCATTTACTAACCAGTGTGCCTGTCCATCCTGATTGCCAAGCACAACGTACAGAGACTCAGCACAACCAATACCGTTCAAAGCAGTTTTCTATCAAGGGTCATAGGAAGGAAAAATCTATTTGGGTGTCACATAAATTAAAATTAACTTAATTAAGTTAAAAAAAAACATATAATAAATAACCATCTGTCAAGGTTTTTAATTTAGAACAGGGAGTAGGAAATTCTATTCTGGAAGATCAGCAAATAATAAATATCCTTCTGTAAAATGTCACATAAGGAGTGACGACTGACAGAAATGGACAGAAAAAGGATATGAGAAGAAAGGAAAATGATAAAGAGTGGAGCTTGGAGACAAAGGTAGAGAGAGAAAAGTGCAGGTCCAGGATACAGAGACAGGGACAGAGCACCCCTCCCAGTTTGTAAGAACATGTCCCGGGGGGAAGATGACCAGAAAACTAACCAGTTGCTGTGGAGTCTTCTCCAACTCATGGTGACCCCATGTGTGTCAGAGTAGAAATGTGTTCCATAGGGTTTTCAATGGCTGATTTTTTGGAAGTAGATTGTCAGGTCTTTCTTCCGAGGTGCCTCTAGGTGGATGCGAACTTCTAACCTTTCAATTAGCAGTTCTAACCTTTTGATTAGCAGCCAAGTGCATTAACTGTTTGCACCACCCAGGGACTCCAGGGAATATTACTCCTTCTGTATCTTTTGCTTACATCCTCACTTTACATAGTCCTTTACGGGATCTAGACCTGCCTTTCAGCCACTGCTGTGCGCACGGTCCCCTCTTCTGCCCCTTCCCAGGTCCACTGCCGTGGCTGCACCACTCCCCACAGCTGTTGGGCAGCCCTGTCTATCTGCAGCCCCTGGTCTTCCCACCAGCCTGCATACTTGCCTCTACCACCACTTACTTTCCCACTCAAATAACTAACTGTGCACGCAAACCCTGCCCCTGGCATTTCTCCTGAATTCTACTTCTCTGTCTCCGAAAAGTGAGCTGGGATTCCTCCTTCAGTTCTCATTTAAAGCAATAAAAGCAGATGGCTGGAGAGTCTTTCCCTGGACCTTGTTTTCCCTCCTTCTCTCTCTTCCTCTGTTCCTCTTTAATTCCCTTCCTTCTTCTCTTCTTCCCTCTCAAACTCTTTTATTCAAACAATGATCATCTCTTTCACTCTTCTCCCCTTCTGTATTTGGATATAGAAGAAATGAAGGGAAAGAAGAAGAGGAGAAGAAAGGGAAAAATAAAATTGCTTTCAGGGACAGGCAGGAAAAATGCTCTGGAGTGCTTTGGGACCATCCAGAAGTAAAAGGATAAAATTAAAGCTGTTAAAAGGCAATGGCATCCCTGATCACTGTTGTCTCTCCACTTCACAAACTTCTTTTTCTTCCTTTAGAAGCAATAATGTGCTAAATCTCGGTTAACTGAAGAGTGCTTTATAAATGGTGGATGCTGTCCCTTGCTGAACACTTGTTCTGAGTGCCTGTTCTAGCTGTAGACTGGAATGTTTAATGCATTACAAGCCCTCCCCGCCACCCGCCCATAGAATCTTCAAAGCACCAACTACAGACCCACCTGTGGTAGGCAGACTATGACAGAGCTCAGCTTCCTGGCATTCACACCCTGTGTCATCCCTCCGATTCCCCTGAGTGCGGGCTGGGTCTAGTGAGTCACATCTAATGAGTAGAACATAGCAAATGTGATGGGTTATCACTTTCAAGGTCAGGCTACACAAGACTGTGACTTCCATTTTCCTGGCACTCTCTCACTTGCTCACTCTGGTGAAGCCAGGACCAGGTTTCGAGCTGCCCTGTGGAAAAGCCCACGTGACAAGGAACTGAGGGTGACCTCCAGCCAATGGCCAGAGAGGGACTGATGCCCTCCATCCAACAGCCGTTAGCCACTGAGTGAGCGTGGAAGTGAATCTTGCTCCAGTTGAATCTTGAGATGGCTGTGTCCCCAGCCAACACCCTGACTACAGTCTTGTGAGAGACCCTGAGTTGGAAGACCTAGGTGAGTCACACCTGGGTTCCTGCCCAGCAGAAACTGTGAGGTAATACATATGTGCTGTTTTAACCTGCTAAGCTTTGGGGGTAATCGTTATGCAGCAGTAGACAGCCAATATACTGTCTTTTAAGTGAACTCTTCCTTTAACAGGGTCCTTTTGGTATGCCAACACCCTTAGGTGGGATGCGTGATGGCTTACCTTTAACCACGTTTTACATCTAGAAAATAAAATTCGAGTAAGATTCTTTGGAATTACACAGAAGAGGGAAGCTGTGTTTCCCACAAGCCCTAGAATATACTCATTATTTCTTCTCTATCCATCCTTCTAGACCAGCTTGGAAATCTTCCCGAACTTCTAGAGCACCCTAATCTGACCCATTCAATTTAGCGTTGCTTGTTTATCTTCTACACTTTCTCTCTTATGGCACATCTGTCAGGCTGGAAGTATGGTGACTGTCGTATGGTGTACATTCATGGCCGTGACTTCACTTGGGTCCCTGCGCATACGGTAGGTAATCATGAGCTTCTTGATTATTGATCTTGGAAAGGATCACATAGCCTACCTGGACTCAGTATTGAGTGCCTGATCGTTTGGATAGTTTTGTTTGGTTCTTAATGTCTGGTCAGTTGAAAATAAGGAGCAAAGCAAGCCAAAATATTCTGTCACTAATGGTCTCATGAAACCAGTGCTCATTTCTGACATCAATATTATCAAAAGAAGTTTTTGTTATGAGCTTAAACCCATATAAAATATAATAAAAATTGTTGTCTAGACAGTAGCCGCTATCAGCTAACGCCTGTGCTCTTTCTATTTACCAGATATTGTGCTTCTAGAGGAACCCAAATGAAGCCAGGAGGGATGCATGGACTCTCTCAGGGAATCCCTCCCGTGTCTCCTGCATGCTGTGGGGGTGAGGGCTATGTCGTTGTCACAAACCTCATTGGCCCTGTCTGCCTGTCAGCAGTCTGACTTGCTTCCAGCAGACAATGCTTTCATAAACTGGAGGAAAACCCACACGATACACTCACCACCACCTGCAGATGGTCCAGCAGGGAAAATACTGTCTTCATTTCCAGAAGAAACAAATCCCACTCCCACTTTTCCTTGTCAGCTTGGGTCCACACTGGAGCTTCATGCTGTCGATTTTCCTCTCGGTGAGTAGCCTGCAAAGGTTCAGAGCCTTAATGATTCCAGCAAAGCAGGATTTGTGGCGCAAATCTCCATGTGTTGAATACATACCACAGCTTGAGTTCAATGG
Organism: Trichechus manatus latirostris; assembly: GCF_000243295.1. Taxonomy (NCBI): domain Eukaryota; kingdom Metazoa; phylum Chordata; class Mammalia; order Sirenia; family Trichechidae; genus Trichechus; species Trichechus manatus. The sequence continues at coordinate 2,152,005 of NW_004444033.1, read as the reverse complement.
ACCCCAAACATATGGCATTGTTTTCTGCATTTTCTAACACATGGGCAATTTCTCACGTTTTAAATCAACTGAAAATTGAGAAGATTATAGGCAAATCTTCTTGGAGGATTAACCACTAGGAAATATACTTGGTTTGCGTAAGTATTTGGGATGGGATGGATGAGGAGCTGAGATACTTTTCAAAGACGCATTTCATCTTGCAGAGTGTAGTATCCCAAGGAGAGGCCAGGTGGGTGATTATGGGGTTACCTGCTCATCTGGACAGTCAGGAGGGTGGTGGTGGTTTGGTGGTAGAATTCCTGCCTTCCACGTGGGAGACCTGGATTTGATTCCTGGCCAATGCACCTCAGACACAGCTACCACTTGCCTGTCAGTGGAGGTTGCACATTGCTATGATATTGAACAGGTTTCAGTGGAGTTCCAGACGAAGACAGACTAGGCAAAAAGGACTAGCAATCTACTTCCGAAAATCAGCCAATGAAAACCGTATGGATCACCACGGTCTGAACCTGTTGTACATGGATTGCCATGAGTTGGGGGTCGACTGGATGGCAGTTAACAACGACAACTGGACTGTACTCTCTCCTGATGCAGACTGCAGCAAAGGGCAAGCAGCCATGGTGTTTGGGCCTGATAAATAGGGGTTGTACAGCCAAGTGCCCCCTTCATGTGAGCCTTACTTATCGGGACCAGCGACTCTTGGAGACAATCTCTCTTCCTGTGTCTCAATGTTGCTATCAATCCAGGTGGGTGATAACCTGTGCGTGAGCCCACGCCATTTGCTCAAACCCATTGCCGTCGAGTTGATTTTGACTCATTGTGACTCCGTGAGTAGAACTGAGCTCCGTGGGGTCTTCTTGGCTGTAATTCTTACAGAAGCAGATTACCAGGCCTTTCTTCCATGGCGCTGCTGGGTTGGTTGGAATCACCAACCTTTCAGTTAGTAGTCGAGTGCAAACCACTTTCACCACCCAGGATCTATGTCATTTGCTCAGAAGCTACAAAATAAAGTCATTGAGAACACATATGAATATGCAGAATGGCTCTATTCCCTACCAACCAGATTCCATGGAGGATTCAGGTGATGGCCCCATTCTGAGCATCAAGAGTTAAGAGGACACAAAACCAAGCATTGGGATTGTCTTTTCCCTAGGAGAGATCAATTCTGCTCATCTCTCAGAGGGCTGCACCACAAAAGGGCAGCCATGTGTACCAGTCCTCTGCAGGTAATGATCAGTAGGGAGTAGGAAAGCAGGCTCATTAGACATTTCTCCTCAGAGCCTCTCACTCAGCCTTGTCAGGCCTCCAAAGCCACACCGCCTGTGCTGTCCTCATTATTGGAAAGGGCCCACCAGAGCACCAGGTGCTGCCTTCCTGGATGCCCCGGGGAACAATGCTTCTGGGCTCACAGCTGGCCTCTAGCAGACCCTGGGGACCAGGGGTGGTTAGCAGTGCTGTGCTCTCAGGGGCTTTACAGGCATCCTCTGTCTGCTCTGGCTTCGTGTCTCTTTTTTGTCCCCAACGTATTAATACACATGTGGGATACTAATATGTTAATCCACACCACCCATCTGTCAGTTTGTCGTACTGTGGTGGCTTGCGTGTTACCATGATGCTGGAAGCTACTGTATTTCAGATACCAGCAGGGTCACCCGTGGTGGATAGGTTTCAGCAGAGTTTCCAGACTAAGAGAGATTAGGAAGAAAGGCCTGGTTACTTTGGAAAGTTAGCCAATAAAACCCCTCTGGATCACAAAGGAATATTGTCTGATATAGTGCTGAAAGATAAGCACCCTAGGATCGCGAAGATGGCACAGGACTGAGCAGAGTGTCTTCCTGTTATCCACAGGCTGGCCTTGAGGTGGAGCCAGCTGGAAGGCAACTAACAAGAACAGAGTTCACAAAGGGACATATTCATACACCTACACTATCTCTGATAACGCTGGAGTTTAGGGGTGCGGTGGGCTGCCTGCTGTGGGAACCAGGCTGCTGAGTTTACATTCAAGTTACTGGAGAAGAAGACAGAGGGAGCTCTTCCAGAGCCCCCAGGCTTCATATGCAGCCATGATGGAGCATGCACAGCCCCAGCTCTGTATCAATAAGGGGTTCTTCCCTCTTTCCTCCGTCCCTGCTCCAGGCTGCTTCAGTGCACAAGAATTGAGGTTTCCTATATGGCAACATTTAGGGGCAAGGGCCCCAGCCTATTTCCTTTTTCCAAGTCCTCCTTCCTCCCTTCAGATGGTTGTGGCCGTAAAGGAAAGATTCTGCAATCAAACAGCCCCTCATGTGGAGATGGGTGAGGAAAGGGAAGAGACTAGGAAGGGAATGAGGGGAGAAGAGGTCCCTGGGCTGGAAATCTGTAGATTTTTCTGAAGAACAAAGGGCAAGGGTGGCTTTATGAAACCTTTTCCTTTTGGCAGTAGGACAAGAAGGAGACAGCTGTCTCCTCAACGGAATCTTCACACGATAGTACTAGGCTTGAGAAAAGGACCCCAGGGAAGCAGTGTGTATGGGGCTTGCAATCATGGGTTTTGAAGCTAGACGGCTCTAATGTTTGGTTCTAGCACATTCCAGCCGTGCCTCTAAGCCTAGGTTTCTTTCTTCACCTGTAAAAAATAACAAACCAAACCCACTGCCGGTCAGTCCATTCTCACTCATGGCCACCCCATGTTACAGAGTAGAACTGTTCCCTAGGGTTTTCTTGGCTGTAATCTTTTCCGAAGGAGCTCCGGTGGCTCAATGGTTAAGCCTCGGCTGCTAACCGAAAGGGGTTCAAACCCACCAGCCTCTCCAGCAGAGAAAAACGTGGCAGTCAGTTTTCATAGTTTGCAGCCTTGGAAACCCTATGGAGGCAGTTCTACTCTGTCCTGTAGGGTCACTATGAGTCGGAATCCACTTGAAGGCAGTGGGTTTGTTTTTTGTGTTTAATCTTTTTGGAAGCAGATGGCCAAGCCTTTCTTCGATGGTGCCTATGGGTGGGTTCAAACCGCCAACCTTTACCTTAGTAGTGCCTGTGCAAACCGTTTGCGCCACCCAGGGACCTTCTTCACCTGTAGAGTGGGCTTAATAGTTGTAACCACCTCAGGTTTGGTTTGAGAAGAAACTCATACAGGATAAGCAATGTACAGGAACAGGATAATACAAGACGCCTGGGCAGGGTTTATGTTCCTGATGCTTAGGAAGTTGAAATTCATTGCAAGGATGCCGAAAGGGGGAAGAGGGCGATTAATGTAGAGCCTTCCTCACGCTGGGTCTGTCCTCTCCTTCCCCATCCTCGCTGTCTCGTTTCCACAGCGGTCCCACGCTGGCGGACGCTCCCTTTCCCGCTCACCCGGCAGCGGCGCGGGCTGCAGTTGCCAATGGCCGCCTCTAGATGGAACTTTCTCACCAACACAAGGTCCGGCCGTGCGGTCGCCGGCGCGGCCCAGCTTCTCGGGCGCGGGGCCGCAAGCGCTCTCCCTCTTCCTTCGGCCCGGCGGGTGCAGGGTAGGGGTGCCTGGGCGAGTACTAGTGGCAGGGGGGGCTGGGCGGGCACACAGACCCCGGCGGGTTTCCACCCGCTGACTGCGAAGGGAATCCCGTGGTTTCCCGCAGAAACCCAGAAACCGCGCCGCGCGGTCCTCAGGAGTTCCGTGCCCCGCCTGTTTGAATTATCTCAATACATCGGACCCCGTGCCCGCCCGCGCCCCTCTGGGCCTTGCGACAGTCAATGTCTACCCTCATACAGACCGTCGGGGCTCGGAGGATGACGCCCCTATACTCGAGGCCGGGGGAGAGCCGGGCAGCACCAACGGCGCACAGCTGCGGCGCGGCGTGGCGCAAACTTTGCAGGGTGCTGCGCGCGTGCGAGCTTTACTTTGCGCATCCCCGAAAAGACTGCGCGCAGCGGGCTACTCGTCGTCCCCATGTATTATTCACGGTGACCCTTCTCGGAGATGTGCTCACTAAGGAGGACACGGGACTGGCGGATCCTGACTAACGTGCCTGGTGGTCTTCGCGCCGCGCCTTCCCGCACTAGCTCGTGTCGCCAAGCAGTCGGGGCGCTCAACGCCTTCACAGCCATGTTCCTCCTTTATACGCACCCACTCCTGCCTCCCTTCCCCCCGTCTTTGCGTCCTGTCTCTCTGGTGGGGGCGGGGCGGGTGGGGTGATTTTCGATCAGAACTATTGACATCTGTGCTTTCCGCGTCGGTTGGGGCTGCGGGGATGTAGCGCGCAGGGGGACCCTCCGGCGAGTCTCCCTTTCCTGGCCCGCGCCGGGGCAGCTGGGTGACAACGGGATCCAGGGGCTCCCGCCCCGCCCGGTGCCTCCTCCCGCATCCCGAGGTGACTGGCTGGCGAGAAGCGATTGGCGATCCCGAGCGCGATCCGAACCGCGGCTCCCCGCGCCGCACCGGGTGAATGGCCGCGGGCGGAGGATCAGGAGGCGCCGGGCGCAGACCAATCGCGGCCGCCGGTGGGAGTATTTGTTATTCACATGGAAGAGACTTGGCGCTGGCGCGACCAGCGCAGCCCCCTCAGCCCCGAGAACAGCTACAAGTGCGGCCGCGGTGCTCGCCTCGAGCGGCGGCGGCGGCGGCGCTGACATGGAGCTGCGGGCCCCCCGCGGGCTTCCTCACCGCGCCTTCGGCGGGGAGCTGGGTAAGACTTGCCGAGCCGCAGAAGGAGGCAAAGCGGAAATCAAGTGCCGAATCAGAGGGAAAAGAACCCTCACGCCCCAAATTCCGCCTAAACGCCCTGCCGGCTGCAAAAAGAGGATTCCCTCAATTTTATTCCCCTTTCCGTTTTCTGCCCTAAAGCTATTCATTGGACAGACTGGCGCACCGTTCCTTCTCAGATCACTTTCGTGATTTGCTTTTCCAGGGCACAGTAGACAGCTTTGTGCCACAGAGTCTGGGCGAGAACTGGCGGGTGGAGGTGCCGGAATGGGGGGCGAGGGTCTGGCCGGGCATTGGCGCTTGATTGGGTGTCTGTTGATTTTACGTTGCAAAAGAACAAGGCAGCCACCCCTCTTGTCTTCTCGTGATCACAGCCTAGTGAAGAGGGTTAGAAAAGAGGCAGGCTTTGCTTGGAACTCACCAGGCTTGGAGATGTGATCCCCCAAAAGTTTATTTGGCGGATGGGAGACCCGAGGGTGACGGGCAGGGGGCAGGCGCGCCTAGGATGTTCTGATGGGGCGGACCGCGGCAGGATTTTAGAGCATTCCTTCTCGGATTGCCTGCCCCAGGTGACCTCCTGGACCTGCCCCGGCGGTACCCGGACTTGCCCCGCTGAGATGACGAGGTACCTTCGTTGTGAGAGTCGAACGGGAGGGATTTCCGAAGTTAGAGGCTTCCGGGATGAGTTGGGGTAACCCCTGCTTTCTTGAGCCTGGAGCTGGAGGGCTGGCTAGCCAGGATCTAGGGAAGATGGTGATCGCGGGACAAGCCGGGCTGTGTGGGGGTACCCGAGACGCCCCACCCCCACACAGCGCACATACCACCTTGAGTTTGCATTCTCCGAGTGCACCCCGCCAGGTTGGGATCCCCGTCCCTCCCCTCCCCCCTTGTGGCTTTCGGGAAAACACTGGAGTTTCCTGTCTTGTTGGGGGTGGGAGCGGGGCGAGGGGGGAAGGTCTGGGGATCTTGAGTTTACAAAGCAAAGGCGAAAGCTCCTCAACAGCTTCTCTGAGCGCCCGCGCCAGCGGGGCCCCAGGTGCAGGGCTAGCGGACGCGGGGCGTGGGCGCTCCGGCCGCCAGGTGTGGCGGGGGCGGAGGCTGGGTCCTCAGGCGCGCCGGGGACTGGGACGAGGACCCAGGTGCTTTTCCACCGTCCTGAGCTCTTACCCCGAGCCCGGGCTCAACAGCCTGAAGGACGGGGAAGAAAAAGGAAGATACCGCCAGGAAGAGAGGAGCGGGGCGAGGTGGGTGGCTGCAGGCAGAATTAGAGATCCCTCCCAGCTACGCCAAAAGCGAGCCCATCTGCTCAGCCAAACAGTTCAGAGATCCCTAGAGATTCATACAGTTGATGAAAATATAACAGAATCACTCCCTCCCCCCAGAATCAGTCTGTCTGACGAGCACCCTTGGTGCAAAAGAAATGCAGAGGGGCGTGCAACTGCGCAAGACAGCACCCCCGCGCTTCCCTGAGGAATTGCTTCCCCGTTCCCCAAACTGCAGAGCCTAGGGTCAGAGAGTGTAGGCGCCGCTGGGATAGTGGCGGTGAAAACAGACCCACCCGCTGCAGCAGCACAGACCCCTCAGTCCCTGAAGTGAGCCCCGCCCCGGGAGGGAATGCCCTTTTTGCCATTTGGGGATGATCGTTTTCCTCAGACTTGAAAACGTGGGAGGCTCGCGAACACCCAAGAATACAGTGCCACCTCGGCCACTGCGCCGATTGAATACAAATCCTGATGACTGACATTTAGACCTGCAAAACAAGGCTGGTGGTGGAGGTATTTACAAGAAAAATTATAAACGGGAGACATGCATTCCGATGAAAGCTTCTATTTTGCTTGAAGGAAGAATAAAGAGAAAAAGAGCCACCAGCAGGTAGATCTTGGACAAACAGCTTATTGCACTTGACTGTAATCCCCATTTTCCGATATGAAATTGTTTGTCAATAATTGCAGATGGCTACAGAAACCACTTTAGTTTACCTTGGTCACTTCTTGTGAGTAATGTCTGGAAGGATAGCTGAGGAGACAGAATGAGCTCTGTGAAATTTATTCCCTGCTTCCTGAAAATATGTGGCTTGATAATTTTGAAGAGAAAAGCCTTATCCATCAGGGAAAATGAAACAAGATGTTTAAATGCAATTTTCCCATCTCAGAGTCCACTACAGGTTGTACCATACCTGAGACAAAGAGAGAATCCTTGCTTTTAAATCAGGAATGTGTTGAGAAATCGAGAGGGGAGGCTGTCTTAGGAGAGGATTTATCCAGAATAAAGAAGAAGGTGTGAGAACACAGCTCTAAACTATTATTTAGGATCAATTGCTTCTATTTGGTTTCTGCTAGCTAGTTCTGCCCTGCCATGCCCCCTTGGTAAGTTATGGCTGCTTGAATAATTAGAAAACCATCCAGATCCAAAAGTAGTAGAAAGAAGAGCTGAGCTCCAGTGAGTGCAGGGGAAAGTTAGAGGTCTGGAGAGAGGTGCTCTTTTGAAAGTTGACTGGGCAGGTTGGAGCTGCTGCAGGGCTTGTGCGGTATTTATGCAGCAAATAACCCAGCTGACGTTCACGATGGCAGCATGGCGTGCCAATCTTTGTGTAAGAATGTCCCATTGTCTTCAGGGCATGAGGCACAGAACACTCTGCACGGATGCTTGTGATAGCATGGATGTTTTTCCTTCTACCTTTCTTTCCCACTGTCTTCCTCCTGTAGTTAGAATGCCCAACATACAGACGACTTTGCTTTGGTCTGTGAAATCTACTTGTCCTAGTCCAGTGTCCTAAAACAAGATGCTGCTGCCATGGATTTATCTCTTAACTAGACCCACAGCAAAGACCTGGCCCATCTCCCTGTCCGCTGGGCAGGCTGGCTTGAAAAGGTTCAGGAAACTGTTGCCGTTCCCTTGATAGGATCTGATTGGGCACCACCAGGCAAAGATTCACGCACGTAGTTTGCCCGGGAGGGACAGTCACTCCAAATGGTTCATAGTGCTTCCATCTTAAGAGTGGGTTTTCTATCTGCTAGGATTTCAGATTTGGCTTTTCTTTCTTGTTTTTTGGCTCTGAAAAGTATTTTATTTGATTTTCGTTTCTCTTTGGTGCTTTGACAAGTTGTGAAGAACTCACCCACTCCATGGCTGGGAAAGGCCTTGAACGTGATGTCATCTCTCATCACAGGATCCACTTTATGAGTGGTGGGTATGGCCGTTGGAGTGATTTCAGGGGCACTCCTGAGAGGCTGTAGCTCCTTGCTTTGGCTTGTTACACATCCAGTCTTAACCATTATTAGAGGCACATCTTTGGTGAGGAAATTATGGATCTCCTAAGAATTGTCTTAAAAATGCGGATGTTCCAGTTAGGGTATGACAGTAACGTATCTTCAAATTTTGATACCCACTAATGAATCCACTCACTTCTCACTACCTTCAAAGGTAATGAGAGAGCAAAGTCTTGAGGTTGTGACCCATAGGACACATGAGCACTGCGATAGGGAAGGAGACAGGGGACCCAGGTATGGGGGGAGGGCAGCAGGTGAGCAGAAGCAGGGAGTTGTCCGAGGGGCCCAAGAGGAGTGTGTGAGCTTACTGGGCACATGTCTTGCCAGTTTCATACTTTTTCAGGCAGGATTGTGTCTAAAGATAGAGCTTTGCTGGGTGTCTCTTGGCTAGCTTTCCTAGTGGTAATGATCCTTAGTGGCAGAAGCTCAGCAGTATGTTCAGCTTACAGCTGAGGAAGGTTTCCTTTTGTCTTGCTTCCACTACAGAAGAGTAGCTCATCATCACTTCCTCCAGAATAGTCCCTTGGATTCTCCAAGGTTTCATGACCATCAGCTCTCCATGTGAGATATTGCACTTCCATTGACTTTTCCTCTTGTGTCCTTCTTCCAGTTTCCCTTCAAGCTCCTCACTCATAACAGGGGCTCTCCAGGGTTGATTCCCTGGACGCACGACTGTTGTTAAGGTCTGATCAGCCCTGAGTGAGCTGGAAGAGTGGCTTTCTCATGTCTTCTAAATACAATTCACCAGTAAAATATTTTAGTTCTAGGACTCATTGTTAAACTAATAGCATCCGTGTATGTTCTTATAGCACTTGGCAATTTAGAAACTATTTTTACACACACTATATTATTTGATTTCGCAACTCTGGGAGGTGGGCAGACATCATTCCCCATTTTAGAAACAAAGAAACTGAGACCAAGTGAAGTGACTTGGCTAGTGCCATTCAGTGAGTACTGGGGGAGGGAGATTAGAATCCGGGTCTCCTGACCCCATGACCCAACCCCCATAGTCCTCTTAATCAAATCAAGGTTAACTCAATATCCACCACAATCCCTAGCACCCAGGAAGCAGCAGACCTGCATTTGAATCTGGACTGAGGCTTTAGACACAGTCACATAATCTTTCAATTTTCAGGTTCATGATTTACCAATTGGGGGCCATGATGGTGTTCTTAGGTGCCGTTGAGTTGGTTCTGACTCATAGCGACCCTGTGTATAACAACAGAATGATGTTGCTTGGTCCTGTGCCATCCTCACGATATTTGAGGCATGTTTGAGCCCATTGTTGCAGCTACTGTGTCAATCCATCTCGTTGAAAGTCTTACTGGTTTTCCACTGACCCTCTACTTTGCCAAGCCTGATGTCCTTCTCCAGTTGGTTCTGGTTCAAATTCCTGCTGGGAATTTGCATTTCTAACAGGTTCCCAGGCCTTGCTAATACTGCTGGTTAGGGACCAATTCTGAAAACCACTAGTAGACCAGTGGTTCTCAAAACATATTATAAGAATCATCTTGGGGTATCGTTAAAATGTAGTTTCTAATTCAGTATATCTGGGGTGGAAATGCAAATTCTCAGCAGCGGTTCTAACCAGAACAAACCGGTTCAAAACCTTGCTGATAACATGTCCTAAGTAAGCTAGATGACGTCTCACCACCCTTGCTTCTTCTTCTTTTTACTTTTATTGTGCTTTAGGTGACAGTTTACAGCACAAATCAGTTTCTCATTCAAAAATTTATACACAGATTGTTTTGTGACATTGGTTGCAATCCCTGCATTGTGTCAGCACTATCTCCCTTTCCCTTTCTACCCCAGCTTCCCCGTTGTCTATTCATCCAGGTTTCCTGTCCCTTCCTGCCTTCTCATCTTTGCTTTTGGGCAGGTGTTGCTTATTTGGTCTGGTATACTTGATTGAACTAAGAAGCACGTTGCTCACGTGTTATTGTTTATTTATAGGCCTGCCTAATCTTTGGCTGAAAGGTGGACTTTGGAGGTGGCTTCAGTTCTGAGTTAGCAGGGTGTCCAGGGACCATACTCTCAGGTATTCCTCCAGCCTCTGTCAGACCAGTAAGTCTGTTCTTTTTTTTTTTTTTTTTTTGTGAATTTGAATTTTGTTCCACATTTTTTGCCTGCTGTCTGGGATCCTCTATTGCGATCCCTGTCAGAGCTGTCTGTGGTGGTAGCCGGGCACCATCTAGTTCTTCTGGGCTCAGGCTGGTAGAGGCTGTGGTTCATGTGGTCCATTATTCCTTTGGACTAATATTTTCCTTGTGTCTTTGGGTTTCTTCATTTTCATTTGCTCTAGACAGGATGGGACCAATAGATGTATCTTTGATGGCCACTCGCAAGCTTTTAAGACACCAGACGCTACTCACCAAAGTAGGATGTAGAACATTTTCCTTATGAACTATGTTATGCTAATTGACCTAGGTATCCCCCAAGACCATGGTCCCCAGCCCTCAGCCCCGGTAACTTGGTCCCTCACGGTGTTTGGATGTGCCTAGGAAGCTTCTATACTTTGCCTTTGTCAAGTTGTGCTGACCTCCCTTATATTGTGTTTTGTCTTTCCCTTTGCCAAACACTTGTCTACCGTCTAGTTAGTGATTTCCCCTCCACACCCCTCTTCTCCTTTGTAATCATCAAAGATTGTTTTTTTTTTTTTCTGTGTGTATACATTTTCTTGGGTTTTTATGATAGTGGTCTCAATAATTGTGCTTTTGTGATTGACTTATTTCACTCAGCATAATGCCCCCAGATTCATCCATGTCATGAGATGTTTCATGGATTCATCATTGTTCTTTATTGTTGTCTAGGGTCACTATGAGTTAGAATGGACTCGACAGCAACCAGTTTGGTTTGGAGTATTCCATTGTGTATATGTACCATAATTTGTTTATCCGTTCATCTGTTGATGGGTGCTTAGGTTGTTTCCATCTTTTTGCTATTGTGAATAATGCTGCAGTGAACATGGGCGTGCATATGTCTTTTCGTGTGGCGGCTCTTATTTCAGTAGGATATATTCCTAGTAGTGGGGTTGCTGGATGGTATGGTGTTTCTATTTCTAGCTTTTTAAGGAGGTGCCACATCATTTTCCATAGTGCTTGTACCATTTTTTTATTCCCACCAGCAATGCCTAAGAGTTCCAATCTCCCTGCAACCTCTCCAATGTTTGTTATTTTCTGTTTTTTTGATTAGTTGCCAGTAATGTCGGGGTGACATGGTATCTCACTGTACTTTTGATTTGTATTTCTCTAGCGGCTAATGATCGTGATCATTTCCTCATGTATCTGTTAGCTGCCTGAATGTCTTCTTTGGTGAAGTGTCTGTTTATTTACTTTGCCTGTTTTTTAATTGCATTGTCTTTATGTTGTTGGAGTGTTGAAGTATTCTATAGATTTTAAAGATTAGACAATTGTCGAATCTGTGGTAGCCAAAAAAATTTTCACAGTCTGTAGGTTTTGTTTTCGCTCTTTTGGTGAAGTCTTTTGATTAGCAGAAGTGTTTGATTTTTAGGAGCTCCCAGTTATCTAGTTTATCTTCTGGTGCTTCTACATCGTTAGTTATGGTTTGTATTGTATTTATTCCACGTATTAGGGCCTCTAGTCGCCGTCCGTGCTTCTAAGGAGCATTCTGGCTGTATTTCTTCCAAGACAGATTCGTTCATTCTTCTGCCAGTCCGTTCTTCACCATGATACCAGCCTTGTATTTTGAGAAGGAATTGAGATAACGGCATATTGTAGGCATTTAATAAATATCAGTTTCACCCCCTTGCATCTTTTATGTGACTATATTATAGAAGTGGCTTCTCATTACTTGAAATATAGTCTCTTTATGCAATAGCTGTGCACCTGGAAAAAAAAAGTGCACAAATGGAATTCTACTAAATCAGATTGTATTTTAAATGCACCAGGGGATTTAGCTATTTAAAGGAAACCTGTGGTGAATCCTTTTGTAATGCAAACAATCTCCTTCTAATTTATCTATTTAGTAAGTTGAGCTTCTCATGCATTAGATTTTCTTAATACAGGGCTTGCTTGTATAGAAGAGCTCCACAACCCTTTCTCACTGATGGGGAAAGAGCTGTTTGGCTTGCAAACAAAATCAGAGTTACTGTGTTTGGTTGGCCAAGTCTTGCTTTGATGTTTGAGCTTAATCTCATATTCCCTCATTATTAAATAATGGAATCTCAGAACTGGAAGCTGGAAGATACCTTAGAGACCACATGGTCCTGCTCAGTCATTTCACAGACGAGGAAGCAGAAGCCGACAGAGGTGAAGTGACATGCTCATGCTCAATGTCACCAGCCAGTGACTGTCAGGATTCAATTCCAGGCCTTGTTCTAGGAAAGAGCTCTGTCTCCCCATCCTCGTTCTGCTGCCCCTAAGAACCCAGAGCCATGCACATATGTGCGTCCTGGGAGATGATAGAGAAATAGAATGTTTTTTCTAAAACCACCAAATGGAGCTGCACATGTGGACAGTTTCAAGTGAAACTACTGGACTTACAGTTTTGTGAGCTGATGACAGTATTCAGCTGAGCCTGAATATTGATGGAAGGCGGCATGGGAATGCTCTTTGGCCTTTTTTATGAGAAAAAATATAATCTTGGCTATGTTCTTCAGCAAGGACTTTACCATATCATGTGCTAAAATAGTAGGTTTGCTAAGCGCTGGAGGAAGACATGGCAAGGGGCCCTGAGAGACCGTATGTGTGTAGGAGGGTTCACTTTCGTCGGCATCAGACTGGTCCAGAAATCTGATTTTAAGTAGAGGTGTTTGGTGTCGCAAATGGTTAAGTGCCAGGCTACTAACCAAAAGGTTGATGGCTCTAATGCACTGAGAGGTGTCTTGCAAGAAAGGCCTGGCAATATATTTCTGAAAATTCAGCTATTGGAAACCCTGTGGAGTACATTTCTACTCTGAGACACATGGGGTCACCATGAACCAGAATTGACTCAATGGCAACTGGTTTGGTTTTTGTTTGCACACACTGTATTTAATATTCTCAACCCTTTGAAAAGGAGCCCTGGTCGCGCAACAGATAAATGCTCAGCTGCTAATGGAAAGGTTGGCAATTGGAGTCTACCCAGTGGCTCTGTGGGAGACAGATCTGGCGATCTGCTCCCATAAAGATTACCCAGTGGAGAAATTCTACTGTCATCTGGGGTCGCTATGAGTCAGAATTGACTCAGTGGCACTCAACAACAGCAACCACCCTTTGAGAGATTCAGAAATCACCCTTTCCCTGAAATGCCCCCGGTAGTTCCTTCCTAGTTAGTACATTGTCTTGTTCTTAATGAACTAACTGTTGAAGTTGTGCACATTCCTGAAAGATTTCAGTCGAGAGGAGGGGCTGGGGTTTAAGCAGCGTCCTCACTATCCCTGGGGCAGCCACAGCTGTCCCTGCAGCACGGGGGACTTTCTCAGAGGACGGGACTCACCTTTGTATGTGTGTGTGTCGGGGGTGGGGGGTTCTGAGGATTTTGGTCGTGGTGCCACTCAATAGCTTTTGAGGTTTGGACCAATTTCCGCCTCTCCTGGCCTTCTTTTCTCATTTATACAAGAGCTGATGATTGGTGTATGAAAATTCAGTGAGATACTCTGCTAGGTACTTGAGGCTCTGGTACAGAGAAGGTACTTAGTAAAAAGAAGCAGAATTCGAGGCTCTGGCCCTTAAAGACTGTCCTTACTAGTGGCCTTTTAGGAATCAGCTAGAGCTCTGTGAAAACCAGTTGTCCTTGAGTCAACGCCAACACTTGGTGACCCTGTGTCTGTCAGAGTAGACCTGTGCTCCATAGGGTTTTCAATGGCTGATTTTTCCGAAGTAGATCGTCAGGCCTTTCGTCTAAGGAGACTGGGTGAAATCAAACCTTCAGCCTTTTCATCAGCGGCTGAGTATGTTAACCATTTGCACCACCCAGGGACTCCAGAGCACTGCTAGCGAGCCACAGACTCAGGTTCCAGCCAGAGGCCCCACTCCCCAGCAGACGCAGGCCCCTCTAGATGGCTGATGAAGTGCTAATGATGCCATACATTAGGTGCGCAGGGAGGGAGTGAACAGGAAGGGCCAGAAAGATTTAGTAATCTGGTTAGCTTCCTGGCAGGCCTGCCCTGCCCATCGTGTGGGCTCAGAAGATGGGCAGAGCCTCTGTTCCCCACCTCGGTCGTATTTTTAGGAGTGCAGACCTCACACCTCCTTGAAGAAGTCCATCAGCACAGATGAGGTTTGTACCAAACCTCAGAGGAAGATCAGTTTGAGAGAAAAAGTGTTTTACTTTAAACCAAGCCCAGAACTTGAAGGAGAGCTGTTTGGATCTATAGCACAGAAAGGTCACTGACTCAGACTAGACCAAGTTTGGACTGAAGCTCACAAGTTTTGTCTAGGAGCCAGATTAGACAATGTACGATTATATAATGAAACCTAATTGATGTGGTTTTAAGCTAACTGTCAAATGTATTTTTTAAAAAATTCTTTAGAATTTAAAAGGGAAGCTAAACCTTCCAGCAGTCAAGAGTCTGATTTTTGTGACAGTGTATCAGATTTTGAAATAACTGCAGTATTTCAATATTTTATAAGTAGCTCTGATTTTATTTTTAAAGGGACAAACAAGGTTCAGTAGATACCCTACCAACATACCAACAGGGCAAATAGAGAAAAAGCTGCTCGGCTTTAGTAACAAATGAACTACAGGCGGCGTTAGCAATGATAGATCTATTCACTGAGTAGTTACCTTATCAGATACGACGCTTTGTATGCGTTTGGTAAGGCCGGTCCTGTCTCCTTTTTACAGACAAGAACACCAGCTTTAGAAAGATTTAAAACAAACGAACAACCCGTTGCCGTCGAGTCGATTCCGACTCATAGCGACCCTATAGGACAGAGTAGAACTGCCCCCTAGAGTTTCCAAGGAGCACCTGGTGGTTTGAACTGCTGACCTTTTGGTTAGCAGCCATAGCACTTAACCACTACCCCACCAGGGAAAGGTTAAGTCCCATTAATTCTATATTGCAGGGGAGGAAACTCAAGCAAAAATTCAAATCATCTGTCCAGTAAATAATAATCAGAACTCAACCTCTCGTTTTCCATTTAATTAATTCACCTACCAAACAAAACTGATTCCTGTCTCAGTGCTGTTCATCCCCCAGCCTTTCCTTAAATTAAAGCTCAAAACAGACCCATGAGATGCTAAAGATGTGAAAAATTATTGCCACCACCACCAATTTTAAAAGCAACTCAGTTTATTACTTCCAGGAATGTACAACAAGTGGAACTAGGTTGAGTCCATATGAGTAGGTAAGGATGATTTGTGATTAGCAGATGGTCTGTTTTTACGTTCATTTATAATTGAAAACCATTTATTCTCTTCAGTGTTTTAAATACTTGGGAGGCGGCTTGGTGTAATGAAGAAAGAACTGGCCTTTGGAGACTAGCAGACTTAGGTGCTCCTCCTTTTTCCTTAAGTATTTCTCTTTCAGCTTATGTCTTAGTTACCTAGTGCTGCTGTAACAGAAATACCACAAGTGGGAGACTTTAACGGACAGAAATTTATTTTGTCACTCTTCTGAAGGCTGCAAGTCCAAATCAGGGTCTAGGCTGTGTTGATTCCTTCCTTGGCTCCTTGGCTTGTAGACAGTCCTCACGTGGTGTCTGTCTTACCCCGTGTGTGTGTGCACGTCTAGTCTGCTCTTTTGATAACTCAGAAGCCGTTAGGTTAGGATCCGCCTGACACTGATACCGGCACAGAGCCCTGGTGGCACAGTGGTTAAGGGCTTGGCTGCTGACCCAAATGTTGGCGGTTTGAATCCTTGGAAACCCTATGGGGCAGTTCTGCTCTGTCCTATAGGGTCGCTGTAAGTCAGAATCGACTTGATGGCAAGGGTTTTTTTTTTTTTTAATACTGGCGTGGCCTCATTAACATAACAAAGAAAACCCTATTCCCACATAGAATTGCATCCACAGGCATAGGGGTTAGGATTCCAATACGTGTTTTTTTGGTGGGGGGGACACAGTTCATTCCACAGCACCTTATTTATCCAGTTATTCTGTGCTTTCTCAGAAAGAATATGCTAAGGGTCAGGCCAGCCATGTGGGCATGGTCTCAAATTCTGAATTAGTGGTCGGAGTTAATGAAGTTTTACTATAATGTAACAGGCCTTCTTCGTGAAACTGTAAAACACAATCTTACTTCTCTTAATAGGTGAGTGGTATAATTTACATGATTTCACCCAGAAAGTCAAGTTGACTTTCCAAGTGTTTCTTTCTATGGAATACCTATGCTCAGGCTGTGGGTTAATTGCAGAGTTTCTGAGGGAGAAGCAGCTGCTAGGAGGATTGAGTGTGAGGGCATATCAATGGGAAAATCAGAAAAGCACTAAGTATTTTAGGAAAGACAGGAAATCCAGGGTGTAGCTGTGTGCCAGGAAGCAGGGAAACTTGTCATAGGCAGAATAGACTAGAACTATCTCTGTGGACAGGCTGCCAGAGGTACACTCGGAGATACAGGGCAGTGCCTCCTTCGGTCCTCTTCCCTAAGCTAAAAGTGAAAAAAAGATCAGCCTTCTCCGAAGGCCTTGGCCATACACTCAGCTGTCCTCTAGGGAGGCGCCATCCTTCCCTTTGGGACAGGAGGAACGAAAGAAAATTTTACAAACTGGAAATTGAACAAGTGAATGGAAAATACAACCAGATGTTGGTTGGCTAGGGTACAGGAGAATGTCCAAATTTCAGGTTCCAAGTTCATATATAAATAGATTAGAAATGAGCATTAGATGAACCACCTTGCCAAACTAAGTTGGCGCTATTTATTCTCTTAATTATATGTGCATTTCAAATCTCCGATTCCCTTATGTTAAGTCAGTTTTCATTTTCTGTTAAACCTCCTCCAAAGTCCTCTGAAAGAACCTCATGGAATTCTTTAAAAATAAAGTCCTTAGAATAAACTTTTTCTATAGATATGGGGGTAGATTCTTTCACTCTAGCTTATTTCTAGTCTTGATGAAATAGCTCTTTTTCCCGGTGAGTCAGGCAAAATTAACAAGCTCTTCAGTTGATCTCCTGCTCTGATCTGCTCCTAGTGATTGTAGGATCAAGGCTTGTTTATTTCAGAACTGTGAGAATATCCATTGCTTCCACCCCACAAAGTAACAGGAAATATGACAGTGGCAATAGGAATATCTTCACACATAACCCTCCCTGTGTGTTTAATTTTCAAGTCTTTGTTTTGTTACCAGAGAATAATGAGATAATTTATATGAAATAGCTGACATTCTACGTTCACTTCTTTCACAAGCTATAAAACTTACACATTTTGGGCTCCTTGTGTGGATTTCTTTTGGTGATTGAATAATCATTTTTTCCCTCCCTGGGAAATCTGAGGCACCAAGAAGAATGTCATTAACAGATGACTGGCTTGTTGACTACACCACAGAAAATAACCTTTCATTATGAGTTTGCGAACAAAATTTAAATGCTAAATTCAGGCAGCTGGAAGAAGTAAAAACAGATTTGAAAAGACATAATGCTGTCAATCATAGGATTTTTTTTTTTTTAACCTTCACCAAAGTGGTAAATAAAAATACCTTTTGGCTTGGGAGAATCAGCCTAGTTTCTGATACTTTTCTGTTTCCCTTGCTCCAAAAGTCATCCATCTCCCTGTTAGATACAGTGCAACCAGGTGCTCAAAATCACAGGGGGCCACAAAGAATGAGTTTCTTACGGAAAAGGGGAAATTAAAAAAAAGAGGTTGGTGTAAACAGGGCTTAAAAATATAAAAAATGTAGACTCATTGAACTGAGCCCTTATTTTTTTTCCTTCCCTCAACCCCCTACAGGAATAATTCTGCTACAGGGCTGACTTCAAGGACATGAATAGTTGACCTCACCCCAGCACCGGAACCTCAGATGTCATTCTGACTCTGCCACCATTCCAGGCAAGTTGACTTTCTATGGAAATAAAATTGAACCTTTGGAGTCTGATGGACATTCATTGTGACATTCAAATCCAGAAAACTTGCTGAAACCCACAGAGCCTTTTCCGCATGGGGCCTGATGGTAGCCTCCGGAAGGTGCAGCCTCAGGTGGTCCCCCTTTTTCTCTGGCAAGAATAAACTTCGGGTCTTGGACTGCAACGCCACCTGTGGGGAAAATGGTATGCGAGAGAAAGCGCTCAGCCTCTTGCCCGTGTTTCTTCCTCCTGACCGCCAAGTTCTACTGGATCCTCACCATGATGCAAAGAACTCACAGCCAGGAGTATGCCCATTCCATACGCATGGATGGGGACATCATTTTGGGGGGTCTGTTCCCAGTCCATGCAAAGGGAGAGAGAGGGGTGCCTTGTGGGGAGCTGAAGAAGGAAAAGGGAATCCACAGGCTTGAGGCCATGCTTTATGCAATCGACCAGATTAATAAGGATCCTGATCTCCTATCCAACATCACGCTGGGTGTCCGAATCCTTGACACATGCTCCCGGGACACCTATGCTTTGGAGCAGTCGCTGACGTTTGTGCAGGCTTTAATAGAGAAGGACGCTTATGACGTGAAGTGTGCTAATGGAGACCCACCCATTTTCACCAAGCCCGACAAGATTTCTGGCGTCATAGGTGCTGCAGCGAGCTCCGTGTCCATCATGGTTGCTAACATTCTAAGACTTTTTAAGGTAGGTAAAGGCGTTGTCTTTCTGACCGTTGTGGAAGGTTAACAAATTGACTCCAACTGCAGGTTGAAGAAGAAAGTGAAGACGGTCAAGATGTTTCTAGACCCTTCTCATTGTCACCAGGTTCCTCAAATGGGAGGTTCTGTGTCCAGGCTTCTACACATGTTGATTTCGTTCCATTATTTACAGTTAATTCGATTAATTGTGGCTCTGTTTTTTTCCCTAAACAAAGAAAAAGGTGATAATTTCGGATGGGTCCTCAGCATCTTGGGATATCCTCCTTACTGAGGCTCGTTTTAAATCAAAGCCAGTGTTTTTAAAGGGTATAACAAACTCTTAGCACGTTTATCACACAGACATTTCTATGGTATTTGTTATTCTTGAGGTATAAGATAATTTACTTGGTGAAACTTCTTTAATGTGGGATGCTCTGTTTTCACCTGTGAGGAGAAAACAATACTCATCACTGTTGTGTAGATGTGAGTGACCCTCTGGGAGATAAGAGGGCCATAAAATTGCCAGATGTATTACAGTTAAAATAGAGCAGAACCTCATTAATTCACACGGCTCTGATGCAGACTCGGAGTAATTATATATAATTCTATTGAGTTAAAGTTCAAACTAGCAGGTGAAGTCAAGACTTTGATTTAGTTTTGATAATCTATTGCCTGTAGATTGCATTGATGTATTAAAAACAATTGGCAAGATGAAATAAGATAAGTAAAACACGTTGAAAGGTGGAAAGTGTCATAATAAAGTTACTGCAACTCACTATTTTTCACTGACTTTCTCCTCTTATTTATTATCATCCATTATGAGATCTTTTATAAGGAGCCCTGATGGTACAAACCGTTAAGCACTTGGCTGCTAACCTAAAGGCTGGTGGTTTGAACCTACCCAGTGGCTCTGTGGGAGAAAGACCTGGCAATCTGCTTCTGTAAAGATTACAGCTAAGAAAATCCTGTGGGGAGGTTCTGTTCTGTCATGTGGGGTTGCTATGAGTTGAAATCAACTTGATGGCACCTAAGAACAACAGCAATCTTTTATAACAGACATAATCTTGAAAGTAGTAATTTTTTAATCGAAAATACTTTTTGCTCTGATTTCTTACTCAGTGGGACGTGACTTTTCCAACTCATTTTAAACTAATGAGGGTTCATTTTATATTGTGAGAAACTATATTAGGTTTAAAAATCTTAAAAGAATATGGAGAAGTTGGACAGATGACAGATAGTGTGACAAAAATGAACACAGTGATGGAAAGCTTCTGGCACAAAAAAGATGAAAGGAATTGAATAAAAAACTCTGGGTTAGGTAATATCTTGGGGGACCATGTAGTCTGATCCACTTCTTGGGCTGGAATTCACCTCTTAATGGATTCACTGAGTTTAGAGGAGGCTAAGAGGCAGCTTAAGGTCCCTGGGTGGCCCAATCCGTTTGTGCTCAAATACTACCCTAAAGGTTGGCAGTTCGAACCCACCCAGCAGCACCCCAGAGGAAAGGCCTGGCAATCTGCTTCTGTACAGATTATAGCCAAGAAAACCCTATGGAAGAGCTCTACTCTGTAACACTGGGGTTGCCATGAGTCAGAATTGACTTGACAGCAATGAGTTTTTTGTTTTCGTTTTTGTGTTTCCTGAAGAGGCAGCTTCATGGCTATTTGCAGATTGACGAAATCTTCTTAGATGGGGAGGTGCTGAGCAAAGCTCTCTGTGTCTAAGGGGTACTGAAAAGGCACAAACAGGCTCCAGGGAATAACGGAGACATTTCAGCAGGACATTAGGAGGAGCATCTTGGTGATGAGAAGGACAAAAGATTAAAACAGGCAGCAGCCAAGAGGGCTCTAATTCTCCATCTCCAGGAACCTTCACAGAAACTACGCAGTTGTTAATTTCTGTTGGGTTAGCTGAGCCCTTGCCTGAAGGCAAGATGCAAAACCAGGATCCTCCAGCTTTTCCGATACAATGGGATCTAGGATTTCTCCTAGCTGTCTATATGGAATTCTGTGCTCTAAGGAATTTTCTGCTCCTGGCTGGTGTCCAGCTCCAGCTACTTTCCCAGCGCTTTCTCTCTTCTCTCCCTTGACCTCCCTCCTGCCTGCTCCAAAGCATCTCTGTTCTATTCTTAATCCGGCTCTTCTGGTTCAACAACATTCCCTGTTAGAGAAGAGGAAGACCTTGATGAGAAGCTTCTCCTGTGTGTTGCTGTTAGATGCCATCGAGTCAATTGTTGACTCATAGTGACCCTACATGACATAGTAGAACTGCCCCATAGAGCTTCTTAGACTGCAGATCTTTACAGGAGCAGATCGCCAGGTCTTTCTCCTGCTGAGCCACTGGTAAGTTCGAACTGCTGACCTTTTGATTAGCAGCTGAGCACTTAACCACCATGCCACCAGGGCTCCTTTCCATCTACCCTTCCGTTAAACGTTAATTCCGATTCCCACCAATCCCGTCTGATTCCTACCAATTCCATCTCCTTCCTGTAGTCTTGTGCCCAGCCAAAAGTAGGCAAGGATTTGGGGAAGGTGGGGGTGGAGGAGATAAAATGTTTGTCTGAGATTTTCAAAGCTTGTTTATGTTATTTTTACCACAGATTCAGCAATAAGACTGCTGAGTTGTTGGGTGGATTTAACAAGATAATGCAGGTGAGGGTCCCCCAGGATGTGATTGTGTTTTTTGCCACTGTGGGCTTCCTTTTCCTTTAAC
This sequence comes from Trichechus manatus latirostris, assembly GCF_000243295.1. Lineage (NCBI taxonomy): Eukaryota > Metazoa > Chordata > Mammalia > Sirenia > Trichechidae > Trichechus > Trichechus manatus. The sequence goes on along the minus strand of NW_004444033.1, from coordinate 2,130,725 downwards.
CAGTAAAACCAGTTGCCACTGAGTTGATGGTGACTCATGGTGACCCCATGTGAGTTGGAGTAAAGCTGTGCTCCGTAGGGTTCTCAGTGGCTGATTTTTTGGAAGTAGACCGACAGGCCTTTCTTCCGAGGTGCCTCTGGATGGTCTCAAACCTCCAGCCTTTCTGTTAGGAGCTGAGCGTGTTAACCATTTACGGCCACCCAGGGACTTTTCATTCAGGCTTTTATTTTCATGCAGGCTGGACCTGGCTTCTTTCTGCTCCATTCTTCTTTCACTGACTGACCAATTCTTTCCTTGCTGTCTTGGGCAATTCTGGAGGGCCCCATCTGTCTGGGTGAGGGAATTACCTCTGACCTTTTGGACAGAGTCTGATGCTCTGGGCCAACTCTTGAGACACTCACCAGCACCTGAAGGGCTGCTCTTGCCACCCTGGACCAAAGCAGAGGGGTGGGTCAGTTTTAGCCGGAAGTAGCGGGGTGTTCGTTGGTAGATGTCATGACTAACACGATTGGTGTACTGGCATGCGCTGAGCATTTCATATGTGGAAGCAAGTGCGTGTATCAGCCAAATCACCATGCTTGAAACATTTGTCTCTTTCAAAAGTGAGTGAGAGGGCGTAGGTGTTCAGCCCATCTTCCAGCAAAATCTGGAATCACGTGACTGTGAGTTAGCTAATTACAGCATCATTGCTGTGCTACTTTCTTTTGATGATTTGTATGAGACCTCTGCCAGCACTCCATAGTGTGTGCTTATGAAATGATGATGGTCATTCTACGAGTAGAAATTCATCCATTCTATGTTTCTACTCATATGCTGGGAAGGATGTGAAATATTAGAACAGTTATCAAAGGAATGATTAGCAAACTAATGCATTGGGGGTTAATTTACACTTCCATTTTGAAAAACAATAGTTTACTTAAGACCAATGGTATGACTTTGACTGAAGGTGGCTATTTAGGACAGCTTTACGGAGTTTGTTCTAGGGGACAGCATAGACCCATAGAAACCAGGAGTTCATGAAGGCAGAGCATCTTGGTTTGAAAACATACAAATGATTAATCTTAATTATAAGGAGTGTAAACAGTATCTTAATTAATGGATTTACTCGCTGTCCTGCCCACCAGTAAACATTAATTGGGGTTTTTAGAGTGTCGCTGGATCTATATACGTTGTTAGGTGCCGTCGGGTCGGTTCCGACTCACAGCAACCTTATGTATAACAGAACAAAACATTGCCCGGTCCTGCATCATCCTCATAGTCATTGCTATGTTTGAGCCCTTTGTTTCAGCCACTGCGTCAATCCATCTCATCGAGGGTCTTCCTCTTTTTCACTGACCCTCTGCTTTACCAAGCATGATGTCCTTCTCCAGGGATTGTTCCCTCCTGAGACATGTCTAAAGTACATGAGATGAAGCCTCGCCATCCGTGTCCATTCTTCTGCAGTCTATGGTATATAACCTCCAAGCAAGTTCTCAAGAACCTATATATACAACTGAAAGGTTGGTGGTTTGAACCCACCCAGAGGTATCTCGAAGAAAGGCCCGGTGATCTGCTTTTGAAAAGTCACAGCTATGAAAACCCTGTGGAGCACAGTTCTACTCTGCACACATGGGGCCGCTATGAGTCGGAATCGATTCCACAGCAGCTGGTTTGGTTTTTGGTTTTACTATGTAATTAAAATTATATAGAAAATATTTGGGCTGAAATCAGATATAATCTCTTAGTTCTTTTTCTGGACAATCCTGGAAGGAAAAGCTGTATCTTCACCTGCAGGGCCTGCAGGGCTAACTTGTGAAGGAGACAAAGCCCTCCAGACCATCCCACGTTCCTCTTTCTGCGGCCTTGTCCCTCGCACAGCAGCCTCCCTTGTACCTTGTGTTCCTCGGTGTTCTCCCAGGCTCAGCCTGCTTTCAGGAAAGGAGCTATGTAGGATCACTCATCTGCAATTAGAACGTCTGTGTGTAGTCAGAGGAGGGTTTTACATTTAGCGGGATCGCTATTTGTGGACTGAAAAGATCTGTCTCCCTAAAGGAGATTCAGGCATCTGTAGGGGAAGGCCGTTTAGCCCCCAGGGACTGACCTCGTGGTTGCCCCCTCCGCTGCCTGGGAGCCCAGCTGGCCCTGCTCATTGCCTCTAGCGACAAGAGGTGTCCTCTGTTTCTCTTCCTACCAAAGCTCAGAAGCAGCTAAGAAAACTGGCCCCTTTAACTTCAAAGGAGAGTTGGAAGATGAGTGGAGCCCGACACCACCCCGGACAGAAGATGCTGCGTGGCCTCAGACCATAGGGCCTGAACGCTCTACAGGCCAGTGGTTCTCAAGCCCAAGTCGGGGGTAGGCTTCTCACCTGTCCCCTCCTCTCCAGAGGAGAGCCTTTCAAATGACGGCACCCCGGAGAGTGAGTGTGTGCCTTCCAGCCGCATCCTGAGAACCGCTTGTGTACTCCCTCAGGTGTACCGGGAGTGGAAAATGGTTGGGAGCCACAGAACAAGACTTTATTGATCCAAACTTTTAGAGCCCTGGTGGCGCAGTGGTTAAGTGAATGCTGCTAATCAAAAGGCTGGAAGTTCGAAACCACCAGCTGCTTCTTGGAAACCCTATGGGTCGCTATGAGTCGGAATCAACTCGACGGCAATAGGTTTGGTTTTGGGTTTACTATGCCTCATGGGGCAGTTCTACTCTGTCATATAAGGTTGCTATGAGTCAGAATTGAGTCCATGGCACACAACAACAATTATGCCTTAAGGAGTCCCTGGGTGGTGCAAATGATAAAGAGCTCAGCTACTAACTGAAAGGTTGGTGGTTTGAACCCACCCAGAGGCATCTCGAAGAAAGGCCTGGTGATCTGCTTTTGAAAGGTCGCAGCTATGAAAACCCTATGGAGCACAGTTCTACTCTGCACACATGGGGCTGCTATGAGTCGGAATCGATTCCATGACAGCTGGTTTGGTTTTTGGTTTCCCTGTTCCTTAACACACACACACGCACATCATATACGGGTTAACATGGGGGCAGAGTGGCCCTTAGGTGGTTGTTTAAGCTGTACATCAAGTTAATGGTTTCAGATAATATTAGTATCAGTTAGTATACTGTAACATGTAACTGCAGAATAGCAAACCCAGAACTCTGTTCCATCCTACGCAAAGGTAGAGACGCCACTTCATGGCTCCTGTACTGCAGAGGGACCATTGAAAAGAGGGGTCCAGCTCTCAGTCAGAGATTGTGTAGTTTCAAAAGAATTAAAAAGAAAAATGAAGAGATCTTTTTGAAATGTTGACTGGGAGGCCCTTAATATAAATTTGTTTCATAAAGCAATTTTGAGGAATTTGCATACGTTTTATAAAGAGCTCACCATTCCCCCCTTTTTTAGAAAGTTTCCACCCCTCTCCTTTAAGTTAGAGCAAATCTGTTCTGCACAACACTAATCCTATGTCTTACTTTGAGCAGAGACTGAACCTTCTAAGTTAAAAATAGCGCACTGATGTTTGGAGGTTAACTCACATTAGTGTGCACAAGAATGCATCCATGTTATAAAAGGACAGTGTCACACAAAATTTCTCTTTTTCGAGTGAACTTTGATTTTAATTTTCCACTCTTGAAGCATAGAGGTTAGATCGTCTGTTATGTATACTTCCCCGAGCAATCAAATGAGACTCTTAAGCAGAAATCCATTTGTGAGTGGGCTAGATAATTTCTCCCCCTGTGGAAGTATGCTGGTTATAAATGGCAACCACTGATCTCCATGTTAAGCAAATGAAGTACAGTGAAGTATCCCATCTCCCCCCCTGCTATGTTTGTGAAGATATATTTTCTTCCAAAAGACTCTACCAGTTGTAGCAACCACTTCCATAAAGCTGAGAGCATCTTTCGAGTTATTTATCACCTACAATGGGCTTTATTAACTGCCAACTGTGAAAGGGTAAATCTGCCATATTCAGGATCCTCTAGTTAGATGGACAGATAAATGAGCCCAATCAATAGACTCAACAGGAGGTAATATGTGAAGTCTTATTTGATGGCAAATAGATAATAGAAAGAAAGGTGGACTCCTTCGGCCGATCCTTTACTACTGTAATAAGCTCTAATTTAACTTTGTAAGGAACCCACTCAACTCGAGTGAGAGATGGTGGGTAGTGTCTCGAATAGCAGCCAAAACAGGGCCACTGTGGGGAGAATGGGCACTGCCCGTGGTCTCCCGCACTTAAACTCACAGCCAGAGATACTTCTCAAATAACCCGGATCTGGTAACATCACCCCCTTCTTGGAACTCTACCAGCTATGCATCACCCTCCAAGAATGAAGATCCTCCTCTACTCTGGGGTGTTTTTTCTCATTTCCCTTGACTATATGTAACAAAGAAGCATCCTCCACTTAACTTCGTCTTAGCATTTAGCTCACTCCATTGCAGCTGTTTATTTACTCATCTGTATCTCCCACCAGGAGTCTCTGGGTAGTACAAATGGGCTAATGCACTTGGCTGCTAAGCTAAAGGTTGGTGGTTCAAGTTCACCCAGAGGCACCTTGGAAGAAAGGCCTGGCAGTCTACTTCTGAAAAATCAGCTATTGAAAACCCTATGGAGCACAGTTCTGCTCTGACACACATGGGGTCCCCGTAAGTGGAACTGACTTGATGGCAACTGTTTTTTTTTAATCCCCTCCTAGACCATAAAGGAAGGAGCCCTGGTAGCACAGTGGTTAAGCCCTTGGCTACTAACTGAAAGGTGTTGGTTTGAACTCACCAGCAGCTCTGCAAGAGAAAGATGTGGCACTCTGCTTCCGTGAAGATTACAGCCTTGGAAATCCTGTGGAGGAGTTTTACTCTGTCCTTTAGGGTCACTATGAGTTGGAATCGACTTGATGGCAATGGGTTTGGTTTTTGGTTTTAGACCATAAAGGAGCCTTCTTGGCGCAGTGGTTAAGCACTTGGCTGCTAACCAAAAGGTCGACGGTTTGAACCTACCAGTGGCTCTTTGGGAGAAAAGACCTGGCAATCTGCTCCCATAAAGATTACAGTGTAGAAAACCCTATGGGGCAGTTCTATTCTGTCCTATAGGGTCTCTATGAGTCAGAATAGACTCAACGGCACCTAACAACAACAGCAGCAATAGATCATAAGCTCCATGAGGGCAGGATCCATGTATACATGGCTTGTTGAAGTATTCCCAGTTCCTAGTATGGACCTAGTCTGGAAACCCAATGCATGCTTGTTAAATGACTGACTGAATGACCCTTCTCTCTCTGCTCCCTCCCCTCACCCCAACCTTAAGTCTTGGAAATAATAATGTGTTGATAGATAAGACCAAAATAGAATTTTGTTTATTTAACTTTTATACTATTTTGGAGAAAGGAACAGAAGGAGGGAGAAGGGGAGGGGAAAGGAGACATGAGATATTTTGGGAGTTCCTATCTTCCTGTGCTTCCTCCTTTTCATATAAATTCACATTACTTTCTCTAAACAGCTTTTTAAAATTAAAAATTAAATACATAAAATACATGAGCACATTATCATTTTGAATGGTTTAAGCAATGAATAAATAAATAGTGTAAAATGGAAAATCCACTTCCAAACGCTATTAATAAAATTACACACACACACACATGCACACACACACACACAGTTTTATTGATAGAAATGTGTCTTGTGACTTTCTTTTTTCCTTAATAATGTATCTGGGAGAGATTTCCATGTTAGTTAACATAAGTCTACCTTAGTGATTCCCAACCCTGCCTGCACATTAGCATAAGCTGGAGAGCTTTCAAGAAATCTGGATGCCCAAGCCCTATCCAAGACCAGCGAGAACAGATATTTCCTGGTGGAGTCCTGGCATAGATATATTTTAAAAGCTTGCCAGGTGACTCTGACATTTGTCTAGGATCAAGGACTACAAGACTTTATTATTATTTTTAAATGGCTGCTTGGTTTTTTATTATGTGGATAGACCATAATCTATTTAATAAATCCTTTATTGATAGGTTACTTCCTTTTGGTTTATTGAGACCATTTATAATTTGCAAAATAGTTAAAACAATGTTAGAACCTCATTCAAACACTATTAGCTCTAGAGTGAATTTTGGTATAGTACAGCCTTCTTGGACCAATAAACGAACCAATTGCTGTTGAGTTGACTCCAACTCATCATGACCCAGTGTGTGTGATAGTAGAATTGTGCTCCATAGGATTTTCAATGGCTAATGTTTTCAGATGTAGATCACCAGGTCTTCCTTCCAAGATACCTCTGGGTGGACTCGAACCTTCTTTTGGGTAGCAGTCGAGCATGTTAACTGCTTGTACCACTCGGACTGGACCGACAAAGTGGCTAAAGTAGTGAATTATCAAAAATGATTGCTGTAAGGCTGACCCATACAACCAACGCACACATTGCAGGCCGTGGCGCTTCAGGACATGTACTAACTCAGGATCCATGCAGTGGTCACAGCCCAGCCCGTTTAAGGAGCTCTGTGACTCTTGGTGGAGTGAAGCAGGTTTTAAAATGGGCAAATTTAAATGAAATCTTTCTTTCCTTTTCCCTAGCCTCTGAATGGTCTGAAATCCTACAGTGAATACTGAAGACATCTTAATGCCTATCTTTTGCGTGGCTTTAAATAATGAGGTTGCTTTGTAAGCAGTGAGAAGTCTTCCCAAGAGAATGGCTTGTGACTGGATGCTATGTATTTATTGCTTAAGAAATTGTCTGAAAACTTTTCTAGAACAAGTCAGGGTATATGTAAATAAATGAATGTATTTGAAGAAGGATAATACTGTGCTCTTCTTTCTACTCATTTATCTTGAAGATTGCTGTGGTTTTGTTTGGTTTCAACACGTTTCTCCTCAGACTCTTCTGAAGGTAGCTTCTCACAACCCAAGGTTGCACCTTCCTAGGATGACTTAAAACCCGAAGGCTCCACAGTGGTTTTCCAACTTTGTTCATTACTGTCGAGTCAGCTCTGATCCATGGCATCCCATGTACAACAGAATGAAATGTTACCGATCCTGCACCGATGGCATGATTATTGGTATGCCCAAGTCCACTTTTGTGGCCACTGTGTATTTTGAGTGTCTTCCAACCTAGGGGGCTCACCTTCCAGCATATAGGACGATATTCTATTGTGATCGCTAGGGGTTTTGCTGGCTATTTTTCAGAAGTAGAACACCAGCCCTTTCTTCCTAGTCTTAGTCTGGAAGCTCCACTGAAACATATCCACCATGTGTGACCCCACTGGTATTTGAAATACTGGTGGCATAGCTTCCAGCATCATAGCAACACGCAAGCCACCACGGTAGGACAAACTGATAGATGGGTGGTGGCCTCAAATTTAGCAGGTATCAGAATCACCCAGAGGGCTTGTTAAAGCACAGATGGCTGAGCTCACCCTCAGAGTCTCTCATTCAGTAAATCTGGCATGGGGTCTGGGAACTGGCCTTTCTCACAAGTTCCCAGGTGATGCTGATGCTGCTGGTTCGCAGACCACACTTTGAGAACCACTGCTCCATAAGAATCGCAGGCTGGCTGACTTACCAGGTCAAAGTTCGCAAACCAAAATATGAGATTTAACAGTGTTCTGTCTGGCAACAGTCTCTTTTCTTTTGACTCATGCCAGTTGGATTTTGGTTCGTATTGGTCATAATCGCAGCAGCTGCTGTCTGGATCTATTTTTAATTGTGTGCCCTTTTGGAAATTGTGTTCCTTATTGAATGATGCATAGCGCAGGAGTAACAATCAGCGTAACAGTCACTTGAACACGATCTCCAAGGCAGGGTCAGCCAGATGACCACTTTTACTCATTTTTACTACCTGAGACAATATTACAGCTGATCTAAGAAACTTAGCCTGTAAGGTACACATCAGCTGGGAACTGAGAACAGCAAGAGACCAAGGAGGCTGTGATTTGTCTCAGCTACCAGCAATTTGTCTGCAGAAACCATGACAGCTACCTCCTGATTCCCATTATGCAATGAGATTGCAAATAACATTCCACGGCAGTCCTGATTAACAGGCGGTCACAAGAGGCCCTTGCTTCCCCACGGTGGGGAAAGGGCCTATTTACCCATTTAATTGATATAATACACTCTCTGGCAAAAGACAGAGACATCTCTTTTAGCTGTAATTAGGGATTTTCCTGATCCCTAAATACTCTTAACAACATAAAAATATACATGTCATCTTTATGTATTTTAAATATATAATGAGACCCAGGTTGTTGGGGTGGGAAGAGGTCCAGGCATAACCTTGTCCACAGCCACCTTTATCTGTTTCCGGTATGAGGCCAATCTCAGTTGCTTTTCTCCATTAGGCCCAGCAAGCTGGCAGGCACGGGTTCTCAATGTTGGCCATTATCCTCTCTCCAGGACCCTCCCAGGCTCCCACTAGTCTTGGGGAGGCTGGGTTGCTTGGTATAATATAGCCTGAGACCTACTAGTCTGCCCTAGCTTCAGAAAAGCTACAGATCTGTCTCTGTCTCCCTTGCTGTTCCCAATGTGGCTCGCTTGGGACTTGTCTCCTTTGGGACTTGTTGACGGTGACATATCCTCGCTCGAGCATCCCACTCTTGCGTCCCTCCCTGAAGAGTAAGAATGAACTAAAGCTTTGATTAATGCTTGTACTATTTCTAACACTTTGTTTATTGTTGTAGTTTAAGTGAAAGTTTACATTTCAAGTTAGTCTCTCATACAAAATTGATACCTACATTGTTATGTGACCCTGATTGCTCTCCCCATACTGTGACAGCACACTCCTCCTTTCCACCGCTGATTTCCCACGTCCATTCAACCAGCTCCTAACCCTCTCTGCCCTCCCATCTCACCTCCGGAGAGAAGCTGCCCATTTTATTTCTTACACTTTAAACCTAAGTATTTACATTGAGGTGATTCTATATATTAGACTTCTCAAAGTAATTATCATCTCAACTCTGAGATGCATTTATATTATTTATGGAACAAATGCCATATCATGCAAATGCAGATTTGTCATATAGATATTTGTGGCTGATAGATATTTGTTATTATCAGGAGATGCCTGATCAAATTACTAATTGTTGCAATGCATGTGTCTAGTGGTGCTGATACTCTTCTTTTGAGTAAAACAGATTGTTAGGAATTATATGAAATAGGTGAGGGCTCTGGATTCAGACTGCCTGGGTTCAAATTCCGATAGTCCTTACTAGCTGAGTATAAGTATTCAGCTAGTATTCAGCAAGATAGTTAATCTTTCCAAGCCCTAGATTTGTTATCTTTAAAAAGTAGGTAATAATAATACTTCCCTTATAAAGTCTGTAATGAAGATAAACGAGATAATGTCCACGAGTCCTAAGAAAAATCCCTGGCACATAGTGAGCACCATAAATGTTAGTTATAATGATAATGAGGGGAGGACATTGATGTCCGCCATCAGTAGGATATTCATTTTGAGAGGTACCTCCTCTAATTTCTCAGCCATTCATACTGACTTGCCCTATTTTGTGAATAATGGCAGGTTAGTGTTAAAGGTGTAGTCATTGGCCAAGAAACAGAACAAATCAATAGGTCCACATAAGCTCTGGCATGGGGCAAGGCTATCTAGTTTACCTGAGATTCAGAGTTGAGACTGGGACCTCACAAGCACCATGTTCCAGCCAACTGAGCTAAGAAATTAGCGTACTCTTCTCCTGTCCAAGGAGTCCCTGGGTGGTGTAAATGGTTGGCGATTCGCGTCCACCAAAATCTGCCTTGAAAGAAAGGTCTGCTGATCTACTTCTGAAAAATTAGCATTGAAAACCCTATGGAGCACAGTTCTACTCTGACACACGTGGGGTCTAGGTGGATTCGAACCTCCAACCTTGCGGTTAACAGCCAAGCACTTAACCATTTGTGCCACTGAGGAAGTCCAGTGAAACAGGTAGGCAGATAATATTCAATCAATCTACTGACAGGTATTTATTCAGTATTCTGAAGGGGTATGCATTCTACTTGATGTTCTAGAGGATACTGTGAAAGAAGTAGAAGATTCTAAGCTTTCACGTCACTTAGAATCTAGTTGTGGAGAAATCACTAACATATAAAATAACAATGGACAATATAAAGCAATGTAATAAGGGCTACAGTGTGGTGTTAGGGTTCAGAGGAAAGGTCAGCATCAGGAGCCTTCATCCGAGGAAGCGGCAGTTATCAGCAAAGTCTTCCTGTGGAATGTGGAATTGGGCTGGGTCTAGAGGGATTGGTTCTTCTTGTTGCTGGGTGCTGTCAAGTCAATTTCAACTCATCAGTGATCCTATGTGATAGAGTAGAGCTGCTCCATAGCATTTTCTAGGCTGTAATCTTTACAGGCGCTGATCACCAGGTCTTTCACCTGAAGAGCTGCTGGGTGGGTTCGAACTGCCAGTCTTTTGGGTGGCGGCCCAGTGCTTAACCTTTGCACCACCAAGAGGGAGGGGTGTGTAAGTAGAGAGGCCAGGAGAGGAGGCAGGCTCTTCCAGGCAAAGGGGATCCTATAAACCTTTGACCAGCTACCCAGGTCATGTTCAACTGTGATCACTTAAGGAGCCTTCTAGAAGGATTCAGAATAAGGAAGGTTGGAGGGCTATGTTCCCAGCTCCTACTGAACACAAAACTGGGGGCCTCAGTCAAAATCCCCAGCATCCTGAGGCCAGAATGTTGTGCCCTGTCAGCAGGGGTAGGAAGGGTTGAAGGGGGTGAATTGCTGTGGGATTTATGAGGGATTTAAGGAAGGAGCTATTGGATCCAGGAGAGGCCCCTCTCCACTTTACACTTTGAAAATCCGTGTAACTTGAGGTCAGAATTTTTTTTTCATTTGCCTCGTGCAGATCTTTACCATTTATATTGTTCTCATTGAACATAAGATACACACTTAATTGCAGAGAGAGAAGTTAAATGCATTACCAGTGAATCAATTTTCTTTTCCTTCTGTAGGGTTTTTTTTTTTTTTTAATTTTTAAGATTTTATTGTGGTAAAACATAGCAAAAGATTTTTTTTTGACAATTTAACCATGCAATTCAGTGACATTACTTCCCTTCACCGTATTGTACAGTTACTGCGACAATCTCTTTCCCAAAGTGTTTCATCACTCCAAACAGAAACTCAGCACCCCTTAAGCAATAACTCCCCATTTCCTTACCCCTCTAGCCCCTACTGGCCACTGATCTACTTCTGTCTCGTTGCCTTTGCCTATTTTAGATATTTCATGTAAGTGGGATTATACAATATTTGTCCTTTGTGTGTCTGACTTATTTCACACAGCCTAATTTTTCAAGGTTTACCCATGTTGTAGCATGTATCAGAACTTCGTTTCTCTTGATGGCTAAATAATATTCCATTGTTCAATGAAGTGATTTATATACCTCATTCCAATAAGGAAAGCCACCATCCTTGGGGAGCTCATGGCTTCCTTCTGTCCCCTTGGCCCTTGAGTAAACTGGGTGGGAGTAATCATATCTGCAATTGTATCTGTATCGCAAGGTGCTCATAGACCCCAGTAAGGCAGACATTTAGAGAATTTACTATTTTCTAAGTGTAAAGTATTTTTGAATGATTTAGAAATAGGTTCTGTATTGAAAAGGACATAAATGATTATTGTTCTTCTTAATGCTATGGTAATTTAACTTGTAATTTCCACTCTGTAACCCCACCGATTTAAATGGGAGCTTGATCAGAGATGTCTTCTTGTCTTTGAAACCACTGAGATGGAATTTTAAATGCTTGGATTTTTTCCCCCTTCTGCCTGAGGAAAAAGATACTGGAAATTCCATTTTTCACTTTGGATTACTTTATTTCATTTATATTCATATGGCTAAATCATCTAGTGGGTTTTGCTGGTGTACAGATTAATATTTACAGGTAACACTTTGCTGAAAATAAAATAGATTAAGTGGAGAATATTTTTCCCACAGCTTCCTTCTCTAACCAAAGTAAAATCACCCAGCGCCACTCCTTAACTGAATGTCCCATTTGTCACCCCCATGCTGATCTGAGCCTGGGAGTGGGCAGGGTTGAGGGCCAACAGGCCAGTTAGGATGGGTTTAGTACAGGCTGAGAGAATTGGGAATTTATGCTTCAGATTTCTATTTACCTTTCAATATTTCCCTGAATTATGAGGAACTAAACTGGAAACCTGTATTTTTTTTTTTTTTTACTGTAACTACAGTTAAATTTCAGCCTCTACTGATCAGCATTATGCATAGCAGGCAAGAAATATATATTTAGATATTAAACCAGTGATCTAAAGTAGTGTAGATAGTAGTGCGGAAGTGATGAATAAATACTATTTTAAAATCTTATTTTTTAAATTTCATGATATATGAACTAATAGCATTAATATTTCATTTTAGTAAAGTGGTACAAGTTTAGGATTTGACGTAAAATACATGTAAAACTTGTAAATAATGCTGATCACTACATGGTGAGAATTATCGCTAAAAACAAATCTACACCCAATTAGAAAACGGTTCTTACGAAGGAAAGTACACAATTTTGCATTGTACTTTGTTTTGAACAACTCAGGATTAAATTCAGTGGCAGAGTTCTATTGTTTTCAGATAGAATGGATCATACCCACTGATGGACATTTTAAAGATGTTCTAAGAAGCTCAGCACAAAATAGTTTATTTTTTAAAAGAGATTGTTCTTCCTGGTTCCCCAAATACTTGGAATTATAGAACCTTAGAGTTGAAAGGAATTTTTGAGGTCTTCTATTATAGCCTTCCATCCAAAACAAAATCTCTTCTCTTGAGACCCTTGATAGGGGGTGGATGCTGTCTTTTGTTGTTGTCAAGTCGATTCCTACCTGTGGCGACCTTATGTGTGCAGAGCAGAACTGCTTCATAAGGTTTTCAAGGCTGTGACCTTTTGGAAGCAGATTGCTTTGGTCTTCTTAATTGTGTTTAACATATCTTCCCCCTTGCAACCCTATACAGTGATCTTGATGGCAAGAAACATGTCTTACTCATTTTTATATCTCTTAGAGCACCTAGTATGGTCCTTGGCACACAGTAGGTACCAAATGTATGCATCCTGAATTAATTTATTGAAATACGTTCAGGGATGGGTTGTTCATTATCTCACAAACTGATCCACTCCATTTTGTAATTGTTTTTCTTTATTCGGACCTGAAATCTTCCTCCCTCTTTGAACATGAAGTTTTAGGAATGGCTTCACTCCCAGAAAGGGTAGAGATGCCCACCCAGCCAGCTCGACCAGATGAAGCAACCCTGGTGCTCAGAGGGAAACAGATGTCGTAATCAGTCATTTCTACCCATTGGTCCTCATCCTGTCTTCTGATGCATCTGCTTTTCATGGGACAGTCCGTTAAATATTGGAAGACTCCTGTTGTTCTGAGTTGGGGTCTCCAGGCTAACCATTCCTGGTGCTTCATCTTCTGATAGTAACAACACAAGAGCTAGTGTTTATTGAGAACTTCCTATATGCCAGGCACTGTGCTAGACGCTTAACTTGCCTGATCTTATTTGATCTATACCACAGTTCCATTAGATAGGCATGATCTGGAAATGAGGCTTATGTAAGGTTATCCAGCAAGTTAAGTCGGCCAAGCCATATTCAAACCAAGGTCAAAGAGGCTCTAAAGTCCATGTTTTCAACCACTGCTTTATAATGCCTTTTGTCTGGTATGATTTCAAATCCTTTGTTATGGTTTCCTTCCCTTGAGCACACCTCTGCTATTAGTTTAACCCTATTCTAAGTTAAATGACAAATCCTTCTAAAAGGATTTGTTCTAAAAGATTGCCTTTGAGCAGAAAAGTTAAGCCCTTAACACAGAGGACTATGCTCTTCAGTGTGTAGGCGGCTGGAATGGCAGATGGGCTGGTCATTGCATCCACAGTGGGCAGTGGTCTCAATACAAGGATTGAGTCTGACTGATCATGACCATATGTGTCTTCCCAGCTGCCAGAGTGGCCACATGGCTCCCTGGGAAATGCTGGGAAACTTGCACTCCTTTAGCAGCATTGATGGGAGCCTCCTATGGTTCCAGATATTTTCCAAGGAGGATGCTGGGTGGGAAGAGTTTGTGTTATTACAGATGGTCAAAGTGGTTTATGTATCAGGAAGTTTTCCATGGAAGGACTAATGTATCCAAAATTGTTTTCTGAAGTTGATGGCAGGATGTGGTGAAACTAATTGGACTTTAGGAAAACACTGAGAAAATCAAAATAAATAAATGTGGTTTGCGCCTCCTCCTTTCCCAAACTAAAATATGGCCCATGACAGCATTTTCTCAGCATGTGGGATCCAGTTCTAGATCAAATGGAGAGATGATAAAATGAACACGTTTGTGTTAAGTTTCTTTCATTTACTTCTCATTTCCATTAGAGTCTAGACTAGAATGGTTGGGTGGAAATATTGGGACCAGGGTTGTACGATACTATCAATGTCAGAAAGAGACCATTCATTCACATATGTGGGGGGAGATGAGAGTTCTAACCTCATTTCCTATACCTTGGCAGAGGAAGAGAATTGGGTTCTTTTAGCCTCTTTTTGGGGTGGGCTTGGGCAGCAGGCCTACGGGCCCGTCCATTATGCCAGCCCCAGAACCTCTGGATGCTGCTTTTGTGCTTTTCTTTGTCATTATACAGGCCCCGGGACCTCTGGATGTTGCTTTTGTGCTTTTCTTTGTCGTTGTACAGGCCCCGGAGTCCCTGGGTGGTGAACACGGTTAATGCACTGGCTGCTAACTGAAAGGTTGGAGGTTCGAGTCCACCCAGAGATGCCTGGGAAGAAAGGCCTGATGATCTACTTCTGAAAATCAGCCATTGAAAACTCTATGGAGTGCAGTTTTACTCTGACATACAGGGGGTCACCATGAGTCAGAGCTGACTCGAAGGCAAAACTGTTTTTTTTTTTTTTTTTAAATTATACAGCCCCCAGCCCTCCTCTGTTAACCTTCCCTGTTATCCCACTCCCTGGCCTTTTTAAAACTAAGCTATAATCTGTACTTTGAAAACATTTTTGATCTTTTTAGATTTTCTTTCGGTTTTCCTATTAGATCAGAACAGCTTTTTATACCTTTTGTTTCCATGGCAATGGATTCCAGGACTACTTTAGAAAACCTCTGGCTTCATATGCCGGTGGAACGTCGGAGTGTTATGGACTAACACAAGGCACGCCAGCCCACCTGTAGGGGAGCGCGAGCCCGCTAGAAGTGGTTTAGATCCACAGCCACTTAGTGGTGGGAGCTTATTTTTTACCGCAATCAGCAGAATTTGGAAAGCGAGTCCCGCATTGCAGGCAAATGGCTTGGGAGCATTAGCATGAAATTTAGTGTTCACTAATCAGCTCAAGGCTGAAGGAGCCGAATTAACTGGAGGCATTAATTTCGAATTAAACTGTATGTAAGCAGCATGGAACCCTGTTCCAGAATTTTTAGCAACCTGCCTGAGTTTTTACAAGGGCCAGGTCTGCTCTTGGGAGACTGAAGGAAGAAGCGACAGAGGGGGGGCCTCCTTGGGCTCTTCACCTTTGGGTGAAAGGATGATTGTTTTCAAAAACTTAGGAGAATCCACCTGGCCTTGTCTACAAACACATCTTCTAGGAATCTAGGGTACAGATCAGAACTCAATAGAAAAATCTATTAGAGGGTGTTGGCTAAAGACTGGGCAGACGAAAAAAAGGAGAGATTTCCTGGAAAAAATGGAACTACTTTCACAAAAATCTTCAAGTTTCTGAGTACGTGAAAAGAGAAGGTGTAATCTGGTGACCAGAGTCGTCTACCCTGACTCTGGCCCCCGCAACCCTGCTGTATCTTAAGAAGAGCAGGGACACGAGAAAAGGCAGGAGGAAGGAAAGAGGAAGACAGGGTGGAAGGCAAGACCAGAGGTGTGTGTCAAGTTGTTTGTGCCTGTGTAGAAGGAGAGAATGAATAAAGCCCCTTGTATCCTACTGTGGATTTTAATATTTAAAGTTATGAGAGCTATTATTGAGAATATTAAGACGTTTTATGTTGAACTGATTAAAATTACATTTGGAATAATGAATGACATAGAAGGTACAACCCCTCCTTCCCCACAGACACCTTTTTCTTTTTTAAGATCATAAAAATCATAAATAATGTTAATGGAAAGTTTTCAGAAGCATTCTTTGGGGAGACAGGGTTGGGATGGGGGGGCAGAAACATAGGGCCGGAAGGTTCTTTGAAGTGTGACTTGGGCACTCACCGCCTCCCTGGAAAGATAGAGGACTCCTGCCCTAGTAAAATTAAAGGGAGGTTGAACTACTCTGGAACTCAGTATCATTTTCTTTTTAATATTTCTCAGACTGAAGATGCCTTGAAATAGGTCTTTATATCTGGTAGGCAGAACTTACCAAGGGTGAGTGATTTTGAACCCAGATCATTTCTATAAACATTTAGGGCACAGCTCCAATGATCGCACTTGCTTCTCCCTCTTTCCCAAGCTGTATCAGACCCTTGTCAAAACCATCTTGTTGTCGTTGTTAGTTGTTGTCCAGTGGCTCCAACTCCTGTTAACCTTTTGTATAACAGAAACGTTTTCTGGTCCTGCACCATCTTCATGATTATTGACGTGCTCAAGTCCATTGTTGTGGCCACTGTGTATTTTGAGTGCCTTCCAATCTAAAAAAAAACCCAACCAAACCCATTGCCATCGAGTCGATTCCAACTCATAGGGACCCTATAGGACAGAGTAGAACTGCCCCATAGGGTTTCCAAGGAGCAGCTGATGGATTAGAACTGCTGACTCTTAACCACTGCCCCCCCAGGGCTCCCTTCCGAACTAGGGAGCCCATTTTCCAGCGCTGTATTTGACAATCTTCTGATGTGATCCATAGAGTTTTGGTTGGCTGATTTTTGTAAATAGAACCTTAATACAAATGTCTTCCTAGTCTGTCTTAGTCTGGAAGCTCTGCTGAAAAATGTCCACCATGGGTGACTCTGCTGGTATTTGAAATACTGGTGGCAGTTTCCAGCATCATAGCAACATTCAAGCTGATACGGTATAACAAACTAACAGATGGGTGGGGAAAAGCCATCTTAGTTCTATATATTTTTACCGCCGTGTAGGTCACACACAAAGTGGGGCTTGTGACTTTTGTAATCAGAATGTGAATGTACCATCTTCCCTTAGAAGGGAGCCCCCACAGTGCTGAAGGTTAGACCCAAGCCTTGTCAAGGAGCCCCTTCGTTGTGCTGGCATGTCCAGCACTCACTAGCCCAACATAATTCCCCAGGCAAAGCTCTTTGGAAGAACCTGGTGGGTTCCTCCCCTTGTTTCCACCCTCAGTGCACCCCACAGCTATAGCATGTGGACTGTGCTCCCCTGAAGAGAAAGATCTAGTTAGCTCTGGAGTGACCCTGGCATAAGAGATATAGATGCCTCCACTCCACTCCACCCCACCTGTCAGCCTGTTCTTTGCCACCAGGATGACTTTTTCCTGCTTTCTTGTGTTTGCTTGAACATTTGTAGGATCCTGTTTTGATTGATCTATAGTGTTTTGCCACCTCCTATCTGCCGGTTTGTCATACTGTGGTGGCTTACATGTTGCTACGATGCTGGAAGCTATGCCACCAGTATTGCAAATACTAGCAGAGTCGCCCATGATGGACAGGTTTCAGCGGATCTTCCAGACTAAGACAGACTAGGAAGCAAGGCCTGGAGATTTACTTTTGAAAATTAACCAATGAAAACCATATAGACCGCAGAATATTGTCCAAGACTTTGAGTCACTTACTTTGGACTTGTTTTCAGGAGAGACCACTCACTGGAGAAGGATATCATGTTTGGTACAAAGTGGAGGGCCAGTGGAGGCGAGGAAAACACTCAGGGAAATGTATTAACACAATGGCTGCAACAATGGACTCAGACATACCGCTGATCATGAAGATGGTGCAGAATCAGACAACATTTCATTCTGTTTTACATGGGATCGCCATGAGTGGGAGCTGAGTTGATGGCACCTAACAACAACAACTACGTAGTGTTTTGGAGTTTATTTTTTTATATAGCCTTTTTAGTGGTTGCTTAAGTATTGCATTATATATATGTAATTTATCATAGTCTACTAGCGTTGATGTTTTACTAGTTCTGGTGAAGTGTAGAAACGTACTTCCCTTTTTGTCCCTTTACTCTTCCCCTTTTATAATATAATTGTCTTAAATATTTCCTCTGCGTACATTGAGAACCACATTAGACAGTCTCACAACGTTTGCTTTAGTCATGAACTGAATCTAGAAAACTCAAGAGGGGAAGGACGGACAGTCTGTTGTATTTACCCATGTTTTTGCTCTATCCATTATTCTTTCTTCTTTCCTGATGTTCCAAGATTCCTTCTTTTAGCTTTCCTTCCTGTTTAGAGAACTTCCCTTAGCCATTTGTTTAGGGTAGGTTTGCTGGAGACAAATTTTGTTTCATCTGAGAGAGAGTGTCATTCCCGAAGGATATTTTCTCTGAATATAGAATTCTGAGCTGACGGTTCTTTTCTTTCGGTACTTGAAAAATATGCCACTTCTTGCTGGCCTCCTTGGCTTCTTATGAGAAGTCCACTGTCATTCAAATTGTTTTTCTCTATAGTTAATGCATCATTTCTCTCTGGCTGCTTTTAACATTTTTGTCATTGTCTTTAGTTTTAAGAAGTTTGACTATGATGTATTTTGGCATGGATTTCTTTGAGTTTATCTTATTTGGGTTTTGCTCACACTCTATAATCTGTAGGTTAAGTCTTTTGCAAAATTTGAGAAAATTTCAGCTGTTATTTCTTCAAATACCTTTTTAGCCCGCTCGTCTTTTTCTCCTCTTTCTGTGACTCTTATGGACCCGAATGTTACAGTCCTACGTGTCCGTGAGGCTCTATTCATTTTTTTTCAGTCTGTTTTCTCTCTGTTGTTCTATTGAGTAATTTCTAGTGCTCTGTTTTCAAGTTCACTGATTCTTTCCTTTGTCCTCTCTGTTCTGCCTTTGAGCCCACCCACTGAATTTAATTCATTTATAGTTTATTTTAGTTACAGAATTTCCATTTGGTTCTTCCTTGTATCTTCTATTTCATTGCTGAAACTTTTTTTTGTTTGTTTCAAGAATGTTTGTAATTGCTCATTGAAGCTGATACCACCCTGGCTGGCAGGGGGAGGAGTGCCTCATTATTACTTCCCACATGACCTGCCAGGAAGGAAACCACCTCTTCCAGGAAGGGCTGGTGAGGGTGGAAGTCTAGGCTCCCCACTTGACTTTTTGCTGGTGTGGGTTAGGGGTGTGACTGTAGTTTATGTCTGTAGTTTGTGGCTGAAGTAGAGTGGTTATTGTCTACAAGTTTTCTGTCTTGCTAGGCCACCCCTTTCCTGATTCTTTGTCTAGAAAAATACAGAAAGAGGTTTTTTTTTTTTTTGTTTTGGTCTATTCCTGTTGACATTTCCAGGTTTCTGAATTCCCTAGTATCTAGTCTGGAATATACGAGAAAAAAGAAAACTGAGGAACTAACCACTTGGGGAGTATCATTCCTTGGGTCCTGAGGTCCCTAACCTTCTTCTTGACACCTTCAGAGTCTTATGTTTGCTTGTTTTTTTTTTTTTATATGACATCCAGGGTTTTTAGCTGTACTTAGTGGGAGGAATAGGGAAGAGTATGTTTACTCCTGCCAAAGTCCCTTTTGATCCTCATCTTTATCTATACCTGATAGTGTTATAATGCTTCAGTCCCTCAGAGTCAGAGAACATGCTTGCAGGAACATCCAATAATTCTGTAGGAAGCTTAGCTTGTAACAGGAACAGGAACAAAGAAGAAAGTTTCTGCTTGGAACAGGAATTGCTACAGGGTAGACCAGCCTCATGCATAGCCATTACCCATCTGTCATTGGAGGCTTGTGTGTTGCTATGATGCTGAACAGGTTTCAATGGAGTTTCCAGACTAAGATGGACTAGGAAGAAAGGCATGGTGATCTAATTCTAAAAATTAGTCATTAAAAACCCTATGATCACAATAGTCTAATCTGCAGCTGATCTTGGGGATGGTGCAGGACTGGGAAGCATTTTGTTCCATCATGCATAGGGTTGCCATGAGTTGAGGGCTGACTTGATGGTAGCTAACAATACCCAGCCTGAAGCCCTGGAGCAATAGCAAGGACAGTTTGGTGAAGTGGACTCATCACATGTTTCATAGTTAGACAAACCTGGGTTGAAATCTTGGTTCTACCACCTATTTGTTAAATAACCTTGATCAAGTTATTTAACTTCCCTGAGCCTTATTGTCCCTACCTATTATGAGGATGTGAAATGATGTATTGATAGTACCTGGCACATATCAAGTGCTGAAAAGGGATAGCTATTATTGCTACAAAGCAGGTTATGAATTCTCCAGATATTTTGTCAATAATCTGAACTTTGCCAGGAAAGAAATAAGTCCAAATCCATTTTCTATGATGCTGTTTTATGTAAACAAGTCATGGTCAAATTATAAGGCCTGGAAATGACAAGCCATCCTCGCCAAAATACTGAATTTAAGTAAGAACATTAGGCAGAACATGGAGCCAGGACAGTGGTTCCTCCGGGAAGTGGGATAGAGTAACCAGATAGCAATGGTGGTGTCTTAGTTATCTAGTGCTGCTATAACAGAAATACCACAAGGGATGGCTTTAACAAAGAGAAATTTATTCTCTCACAGTCTAGTAGGCTGCAACTCTAAATTCAGGGTGCCAGCTCCAGGGGAACGCTTTCTCTCTTTGTCAGCTCTGGAGGAAGGTCCTTATCATCAATCTTCCCATGGTCTAGGAGCTTCTCTGTGCAGGAACCTTGGGTCCAAAGGACACGCTCTGCTCCCGGCACTGCTTTCTTGGTGGTATGAGTTCCCCCTAACCCTCTGCTCTCTTTTATATCTCAGAAGAGATTGGCTTAAGACTTAGTCTAATGTTGTAGATCTCATCAACATAACTGCCGATAATCCATCTCATTAACGTCATAGTGATAGGATTTACAACACAGGAAAATCACATCAGATGACAAAATGGTGGACAGTCACACAATACTGGGAATCACGGCATAGCCAGATAGATCATATTTTTTGATGACACAATTCAATCCATGACAGATGGCTTGCTGTTGATGTTATGCTGTGATGAAGCCCCCATTCTGGTTTAAAAGATTTCACACTGTAAGAAGCTGGGTTTCCAGCCGGTTCATTCGGGTTTGAACCCCTGCTGAGAATTTACATTTCTAACAAGTTCTCAGGCAATGCTAATGCTGCTGATTAGGGACCAGTTCTGAGAACCACTAGTAGAGCATCGTTCTCAAATTTTATTATACATAAGAATCACTTGGGGATCTTGTTAAAATGTAGATTCTGATTCAGTATATATGGGGTGGAAATGCAAATTCTCGGCAGGGCTTCAAACCAGAACAAACCGGTTTGAAGGCCTGGTTCCTAAGAAGTTTTTGAGCTGGGTTAATTTAATGACTGAGTTCTTGTGGGACCAGTGTCTCTTACCCATTTAGCCTTGTCTAACAAGGCTCCAGACAGTTTGAGAGGGAGGAGGGCCCTCTAGCTTGTGCAGCCATAGGCAAGTCCTGCTGAGGAGGGAGCTGCCTGTTTGTGTGGGGTCCGCCATGTTCAAGTGCTGCCTGCTGGGTTGACCTTTCTGAAGGTGGCACCAGTTTGCTGCGTGGTCAGCAGATCTGTGGTCTGCTTTGTCTCCTCTCGCTGGAGTGTTTGATGGATGTGGAGACCCACAGGTTCATCCCTGGATTTGAGCAAGGGCAATGTGGCGATGCTGCTTTTTCTGCGGACTTTCCTTTCTCTGGACTCTTGAGATATCCATGGTCATGAATAGTGGCTCATTTAAAATCCTATGCCTGAGTCAAAAACAGTTTTATTTAGAAAGAAAAATGAATAATTTGAGCTACCTTAGTAAAAATATGACTAATGGACTAACTTTGGTCACAAGAAAAGAAAGTACTTGTCTGTATTTTTATAGTTTGCTCTTGCTGCGGCCGCTGACATTCTAAGGATGCAGCTTCTTCCCTGGCTGTGAAGTCACCCAGACAGATATAGCCACTCGCTGCTAATGATGATTGATGTTCGTCAGAAAAGTTCCTCTTGTCAAGAGGACGCTTGGAAAGCAGGTTATAAAGAGCAGTACTCACCACCTGAAAGCATTTGTTATTACTCATGCTTTGATGCACCAACACACTGTGGTCTTGGCATAATGAGAGCTAGGCTTGAGGAGTTACTGCTACAACCAGCTCTCACCTGCTAAACTATAAAGACAAACTATTTTGAGGATTAAAGGATGGAATCCCTTTGTGCTTTGTTGAAGCAGAACTGAAAGGTTCATAATGACCCACAGGACCATTAGGAGGCATGAAAGGAGAAAAGAAGCAGCCAGGCTGAAAGCGTTCCTTGCTAGATGGGGGTTGATGCCCTTTGAATGTGTAAGTTCAAGTAATGTGCAATCCTGTATCTCCAAAGACAACACTACTGGCCCACTGTCCGCAGAGCATGTGCTGAGGGCTGTTTTCCAGCAGAGGGGATGGATTCTCTTCAGATCTGTTCCATCATGCTTGCTGGCGATCTCCTTTGGGAAGAGGAACGTGCAGGGAGGAGCCAGATGCCTGGGGAAATGGAGGCTGGATGGGAATGACTAACGCTTATTGAGTCCTTGCACAGTGCCAGGCTTCCTTCTAAATATTTCACATGAATCACCTCAGTAATTCTTCATGACCACCTAGGAGGTGGTTGTTGTTAACTGCCGTTGAGTTGGCCCCTGTCTCATGGCAACCCCATGGACAACGAAATAAAACGCTGCCTGGTCCTGTGCCATCCCCATGATTGTCTGCAGATCAGACTGTTGTGATCCACAGGGTTTTCACTGGCTGATTTTTGGAAGTAGATCATCAAGCCTTTCTTCCTAGTCTATCTTAGTCCAGAAGCTCTACCGAAACCTGTTCAGCGTCATAGCAACATGTAAGTCTTCACTGACAAATGGGCGGTAGCTGTGCTTGAGATACATTGGCCAGGAATCTAGCCCAGATCACTTGTATGGAAGGTGAGAATTTTACCACTGAACTACTGTTGCTGTTGGGGCAAGAAAGGAGGTCAACCAGAGAAGCCTGGTCCAGGTCATGGCACATAATAAACACTCAATAAATACCAGCCATGATTATTGCTGGTGTTTTGTTTTACTTTTTCCTCAGATCAGAGTGATGCTGACAAGTGGTTGTTCTCTATTTGAGGATGCCTAAGAAAGCAATGATGGCCTGGTGGCACAGTGGTTAAGAGTCTGGTTGCTAACCAAGAGGTCAGCAGTTTGAATCCACCAGCTGCTCCTTGGAAACCCTATGGAGCAGCTCTACTCTTCCTGTAGGGTCGCTATGAGTTGGAATTAACTTGATGGCAATGGGTTTGGTTTCTTCTTTTTTAAAAGAAAGAATTACCTGGGCATTCTTGTCAGTGATGCAGATTTCTGTGCTCCACTCATAAGATTTTCTAATTCATTGGTTCTGGGGGAGCAGTTGGGTTCCTGGGTGGTACAAATGGTTAAGTGCTCAGCTACTTACCGAAAGGTGGGCAGTTTGAACCCACCCAGAGGCACATCAGAAGAAAGGTCTGGTGATCTTCTTCTGAAAGGTCATAGCCTTGAAAACCCTATCGAGTGCATTCTGCTCTGCAGCACATGGGGTCAACATGAGTTGGAATTGACTTGACAGCAACTGGTTTGGTATTTTGGGGGAGTGATGGATAGCTGGAGCCAGGAACGTAACAAGGGCCTCAGGTGATCTGGAATGGGTGATCTGCAGATCCCACAGCGTGAAGCCTTGTGGTGTGGGAATCACAGATCTGACTTGGGCTCCCTGCTCTATGCCCATCCTGGCAGAGTTAGCTGACCATGGGAGGCGTACAGAAGGTTTTAGATTTACCACAGCCCAGAGCTACATTTCATAATTGATTTATGCATTTAGCCATAATTGAGCAAGAGTAGAATACAGATATTCTGTAGACCCTCTCTTAATCATTAAAAATAAAAATAAACCTGCAAAAACAAACACAGAAAAAACCCCTAAAAAACCTCCAAAAGGAATCTCTTAAGTTTCACAGTTTCAGTATCAGCAGTTTCAGAATGTGTGCTGAGAAAATACAGGAATAACTGATGGACTTTCGGAGCTGGAAGAGATTTTAGAGGTCCTGGAGTCATGTCCTGGTTTCCCCTGGGTGGTGGAGGGGTGAAACGATTTGCTTAAAAATCAGACAATTAGATGGTGGCAAAGTTCACACTAGGACTTAGATAACTGAACCCCCTGGCCACTGTGGACAAGGGGCCAGCACATGAACCCTGTCCCAAACCTTCTGGCAAGTTCTGTGTTTCTGAATTTAGGGTGTGTTATGGATTGAATTGTGTCTCCCAAAGATCTGTGTTAACCTGGCTAGGCCATGATTCCCAGTACTGTGTGATTGTGCTCCAGTTTGTCATATGATATAATTATCCTATGTGTTGTAAATCCTAACCTCTATGATGTTAATGAGGCAGGATTAGAAGCAGTTATGTTAATGAGGCAGGACACAATCTACAGGATTAGGTTGTATCTTGAGTCAGTCTCTTTTGAGATATGAAAGAGAAGCAAGCAGAGAGGAGAAGGACCTCATGACCACCAAGCAAGAGGAGCCAGGAGCAGAGCTCATCCTTTGGACCCAGGGTCCCTGTGCTGAGAAGCTCCTAGACCAGGGGAAGATTGATGATGAGGACCTTCCCCCAGAGCTGACAGAGAGAGAAAGCTTTCTCCTGGATTTCATCCTGAATTCGGACTTCTAGCCTCCTAAACTGTGAGAGAATAAATTTCTGTTTGTTAAAGCCATCTATTTGTGATATTTCTGTTATATCAGGACTAGATAACTAAGACAGAGTGTGTGCTCTTTCTTAGCCGGGATGCTTTTCTGTACCCTGTCCAGCCAGTAATTGCCTACTCATTCTTTAGGATCTTCTGTTTGTAGCCTTTTCTGTGACAGTGTCCCTGCCTGTCTCCTGTACTTGCTCTCAACAGAGTTCATTACTCCCCCTTTGGCCACTACTGAACCTTATGACCTGTATCGCACTAAATTGAAATTATTTGCTGCTTGTTGCATTTCCTGAAATGCAATCAGATGGCACAAATGGAGTCACACTTGCAGACATCATTGACCACTCATTCATCAAATATATTAATGGAGTACTCACTGTATGTGCCAGGTGCAAAGTATAGACTTAATGAGAAAACACATAAATAATAGATTAATAAGATACTGATATGGACTATGAAGAAAATAAAAAATAAGATGATGGGATGGATAAATGATATGGTAGGGGGCTCCCTTTGACTGGACTTTCAGGGAAGAGCTTTTTCAAAGGGTCTCTCATTTCAGCTGAGACCCAGATGATGAGATGTGGGATCCATACAAAGGTCTGAGAAAAGAGTATTCTAGATGGGAGGAAGAGTATGTGTGAGAGAGCTAACGTGAGAATGAAGTAGGCTTCTTTGAAGATTAGAAGGAAACCAGTGTGGATAGAGTGGAATGAACAGGGAAAGAGAAGTATAAGATGGGGACTGGGAGACAGGAAGGGCCAAGTCTCTCAGGGCCTTGTAGGTCACAGAGGAGTTTGCATAATAATCTAGGGGTAATGAGGAGCTATTGGAGAGGCTTGAGCAGCGGGTGGCATGATATAATTCACATTGTTAACCGATCACTTTGGTCTCCTGAGCCTGGACTTGTCCTCAGATTCTTCTTGACACAATGCTCCAGGCGATCTCTACTTATCAATCAATTTGCACATAAGGAAAAAAACCCTAAAATCTTCAGACATCCTTGCTAAAATTTTTCAGGGCCAAGTTCATTTTTTAATCTCTTTTGTATGTCTAGCACTTTGCACTGTGCCTGGCAAAGAGTAGGTTCTTGGTGAATATTTGTTGTATCATTGAATGGTTTCTGAATTACTTTGTCTTTGGGAATGAAAAAACGGCAAGTTTCTCTCTATGGGGTGACTTTTTAGCAAGTCCATTAAACAGTAGGTGGTAGCACATTGTATTGTGATTGCTAGAAAAGGACATCATGGTTGGCAACTAACAACAAAGCAGATTATGAAAATTGATTGGTTGTTATTCCAACTTAGCTCACTTACATTTTAAGTTCTATAAAATTCAGACATAGTTAATCTAGGAGGTAACAGAGTGAAGCCTCTTCAAAGCCCCTGAAGTTATGGTTATATGGTCTCACTAGCCTTTAGGCATCAGACAGAGAAGTCCAGGTGGACCTCTGCCTCTGGTATTGTGACAGACTGATATTCTGGAAAACTCTCCGATTACACACACTGAGAAATGCTGGATGTCATATAAAACACCACCTTTTATGTAGCTGAGCTCATATAAATGGAAGGGAAATCTTCCGGGGCTAAAAGTGAAGATAGAGCTACTGCCGGGGTGGAGGCACCTGAGCTGTGGGCTGCCTTGGAGTTGGCTACAGATAACAGAAACCTGGAGCCTTGATTCTTAACTGCCACACAGGGGGATGGTGTGAATTGGGGGACAAGGCTTTGGACAGTACAAGGTGGAGAGTTAGAACTGATCAAGAGCCTGCAAAAAGCCCGGAGTCTTGAAGATCTGCATCCTCAGTGAAAAGATGGACGAGAAAAATCCATCTGCTGGAAAAGAGTTGCTATGAAAAATTGCCTGTGTCAGCCTTGGCTGGGACTGGGAGAATGAAGAGTCTCTGCAGAGAATTCTGACCTTAGAAGGGTTTGGGGTTTAAATTTACATTATCTATCCTATTCAGGGAACCTCAAACTAAAGAACAAAGTCCAGATGATTCCAGTGTGAGAGAGGGTCAACATGCCTGGCAAAATCAGATGAGAATTCTCTTTGGAGGAAGGCACCCACAGCTGGGACTCCTTAGGATTCACACAGATTAAGAGCAACCATATATAAGTTCTCAATAAAAAGCTACCAATTACACAGAGTAAACAAGCCATCAGTAGAAACAACAAACCCGGCTGACGGACATTTGGGTAATTTCCAGCTTTTGGCTTTTATGAATAGTATTGCTGTGACAAGTATCCATTCCTGTTGGGTTTATACCTGGGAGTGGAATTACTAGGTCATAGGATATGCATGTGTTCAGCATTAGTAAATGCCACCATTTTCCAACCTTTTTCTACTCCCGGTGAACTCTTGTATGAAATTCTTCAAATACGACCATATTCAAAATGTCAAAACAAAATAAAGATGCAAAGCCAAATGAAACGGATGGATTAACAACAGATTAGACCTCATGAAGAAAGAATTAGTGAATTGGAAGATAAATTTGGAGAAATTACCTAGAAAGTAGTACAGAGAGAAAAGGATTGAAAAAGAGAAAGAAAATAAGGGACATAAAGGATAAAATTAGATTCAATTTATGTCTAATTGAAGAAAGTGCAGTGGAATTTAATCAGAGAGCCTTAAATCATCTCACTCAACATTATCCAATAGAAATATGTCATCTACACAAGTAATTTAAAATTTTTTAGTATATATTAAATACAATTTATTTAATCCATTAAATAGAAAATATTTTTATTTCAACATGGAATCAATATAAACTATTAATGATATATTTTACATTCTTTTCTTCATACTAAGTTCCAAGATCTAGTGTGTTTTACACCTACAGCCCATCTCAGTTTAGACTAGCCACATTTCAAGTGCTCAGTAGCCACATCTGGCTCGTGACTACCATATTGGACAGCACAGATCTAACCAATGAAGATGTATAAGGGAAGAGAAGTCGATTGTAAAGGTTACTAGGGATTGGGAGAGTGAGCCAGTTGAAGCCAAGGGCCATGCCTTGAGAGTGGGAGGGATGTGGGTTAGTGTAATGCCACAGTGGCTGCACTGGGGTTTGAGTTCACACACATTCATATCCCTCTCTACACTTATTATACCCTTCAGCATCCACTGAATTGCAAAATTACAGCTGTTGAGTAGTTCGGAGCAATAGTAAACAATAGCTTAGTATAAGAAGAGAAATATATCTGTTGAATTTACAGAGGGGATTTGGAAGCTCAGAATGTAATTACCCTCATGAAAATTTGACCAGGATCCTAACGTGAGCATGTCTGACATTTACATCCAAGTTCACTCTGTGGATTAATAGAAGCAGGCAGGTTGGAAGTGATTTTCAGTTTTTTTTTTTCTTTTCATTTTTGGCTGTAATGATATGAAAACTTGACAATGAATACATGTAGGTTGTTACCTTGGGTTTTATGTGTCATTTGAAAGATAGCACCATGTCCTAGTGTGCTCACACAACACAAAGGCTATATTATCAGGCTCTGAATCAAATACCATATAAACTTGCCCCAAATAACCTTCGATTTCCTGGGAAATTCTATGTTTGGGTAAGATACATGAGTGCAGTCAGTGTGTTCTGCTGCTTAACAGTTCCAACAGCTTCAGAAGTAGTGAAGCCAGGCCCTTAGAACCTCTCTGTCTAGCCTCTGCTATTTGAAAAGTAGTAATAGAATCGAAAATGTATTTTTGTCCTTAAAAACACCTCTAAAGTGCTGTATTTATTTGTGTAATGATCACACCTTTTTTGCTGGCTCTGCCAGTCCAAAAATAGGGGTGTGACGATCATGCAAGGGACACCAATACATAAGGTTGTGATCTTTATGACGGAAAAAAATTCTTCTTTTTGCCATACTCTAAGTATGGGACTGACTCAGCCAAGTTAATGCTGCCACTATATTTGATTATGGGGCCAACAGAAAATTACTAGTTTAATTCAGTAATCCTAAATACTGGAATATAGTGTTCTAGAAGGTTCTACGTTACTAACTTTGAGATACTCTTTATATTGGCTTTCAGAAGCTTATGAAACAATCTCAGTCTACTGCAGCATGTATTCCAAGTTGATCTTTTTACAACATATATGAAAGCACACCCATTGGGATGTTGAACCGGTTGCACAGTGGTTAAACACTTGGCTGTTAACCGAAAGGTTGGCAGTCTGATCCCCCAGCCGCTTTACAGGAGAAAGATGTGGCAGTCTGTTTCTGTAAAGACTTACAGCCTTGGAAATCCTATGGGACAGTTCTACTCTGTCCTATAGGACCGCTGTGAGTTGGAATCAACTCGATAGCAATGGGTTTATTATAATCTGTGAAACCAAAGAGCACTTCTCATAGCCAGTGGCAGTGTCTCCCTGGTATTATCAGATTGAGTTTACTAGCGATGCTGAAGATGATCCAATGCAAAGAGTACTAGGCTAGGAGTTGGCGAGTCTGAATGTGTGACGAGGCGAAAGTCACTGGTCACTTTACTTTTAGGTGCTTTTGCAATGAGAAATATTCTTTGTCTACATTAGGATTGGAAGCAATCTTTGAGGTCATTTGTTCTCACTTTATAAATACAATTCTAGAACTTTCTAAAACATTTTGACCAATGATCATTCAGCTTTGGTTTGAATGCTGGGCCAGAGGTTATTCCCTTACAACACTGATCATTCCATTGTTTGATATTTCACAGAAAATTTTTCCCGGTACTGAGCCAAAACCTTTTTAGCCAATGTCTAGCTAATAAGGGGCTTGTGGGAGATAAAAGAGATCATAAATGTGAACTTTTTAAAAACAGAGTAAAAAGTAAAAGTATGTAAATTTATGCCACTGTGGTTCCTGATGTCAACTACATGAATGGACCTAGTCTAAATTCTAACACTTAAGTTCTTGCTTTTCTTTCAGCAACTCCCCAAATGGAAAGAATCAACATTTTTGTGATGTGGCTTCCTAATCTGGTCATTGAGCTACTGTCATTTTGTCCTGAAAGTAAGGTAAAGAATCCTGCCTCCCTAGGTTAATGAGGAATCCTCACATTTTAAAAAGCTGGTTTAGTTCTTATCATCAGAATCGAATGTTCAGACTCTTGGGTAGGAATTACTTCACTTCTGCTGAAGAGCTTGCTCACCAGGACACGAGAGCTTTCTAGCTTTCTCTAATGCACGATAGTGGGTGAAATTAAACACACTGGGGGGATGCTTCTGGTCTTTGGGCTATCCTACAACCATAGGGTGTCCCTCATTTGTGACCCTGGTTATATGGGAAGTTGTTGTTAGCCACCGTTGAGTTGCCCCTGACTCATGGTGACCCCACGCACAACAGGATTGGAGTCTTGTGATCCATAGGTATCATTGGCTGATGTCTTGGAAGTACATCACCAGACCTTTCTTCCTAGTCTGTCTTAGCCTGGAAGCTCCACTGAAACCTGTTCAGCATCATAGCAACATGCAAGCCTCCACTGATAGACAGGTGGTGGCTGTACTTAAGGTTTATTGGCTGGGAATTAAACCCGGTGAGATGGGATGTTGTTGTTGTTGTTGTTAGGTGCTGTTGAGTTGGTTCCAACTCATAACAACCAACCCTAAGTACAACAGAACGAAACACTGTTCAGTCATGCACCATCCTCACAATTATTGTTATGCTTGAACCCATTACTGCAGCCACTGTGTCAATCCATTTCTTGGAGGGTCTTCCTCTTTTTTGCCGATCCTCTGCTTTACTAAGCCTGATGTTCTTCTCCAGGGGCTGGTTTGTCCTGATAACATGTTCAAAGTATGTGAGATGAAGTTTTACTATCTGTTATGGATTGAATTGTGTCTCTTATCAATTTAACTAGGCCATGATTCCCAGTATTGTGTGATTATACACCATTTTGTCATCTGATGTGATTTTCCTATGTGTTGTAAATCCTGAAGTGGGATTAGAGGCAGTTATGTTAATGAGGCAGGACTCAATCTATAACATTAGATTGGGTTTTAAGTCAATCTCTTTTGAGATATAAAAGAGAGAAGCGAGCCGAGAGACATGGGGACCTCATACCACCAAGAAAGCAATGCTGGGAGCAGAGCGTGTCCTTTGGATCTGAGGTTCCTGCGCTGAGAAGCTCCTAGACCAAGGGAAGATTGATGACAAGGACCTTCCTCCAAAACCGACAGAGAAAGCCTTCTCCTAGAGCTGGCACCCAGAATTAGGACTTCTGGCCTCCTAAACTGTGAGAGAATAAACTTCTGTTTCTTAAAGCCATCTGTATTTCTGTTATAGCAGCACTAGATAACTAAGACACCATCCTTGCTTCTAAGGAGCATTCTGGCTATGGTTCTTACAAGACAGATTTTTTTCATTCTTCTCGCAGTCCATGGTATATTCAGTATTCTTCACTCATTTTTAATTCATTCATCCAGTATTTGTTGAAATTTCTTGGTGCCCAGCACTGTCTTAGAAGCCCTGGTGGCACAATGGTTAAGCGCTCAGCTGCTATCCAAAAGACTTATGATTTGAATCCACCCAGAAGCTCTGCAGGAGAAGAGACTTGATGATCTGTTCCCATAAAGATTACAGCCTAGAAAACCCTATGGGGCAGTTCTACTCTGTCACATGGGGTCACTATGAGTTGAAATCGCCTCAGTGGCACCCAACAACAACAGCAAGCACTGTCTTGTCTGAGGAAGCTCTAAACTATCCTCTTCGACATGATGTCTCCAGAGAACTTTTGATGAAGGTGGAGCTATTCCAGGCTAGCTGGGGAGGCCCAGAGGACCTAGACCTGGACCTCAGTGGGTTTCCCCAAGCCTTATGGATCTATTTTGTGGAGGATGCTGGGACCCTCTTGATTCATTCTACTCCTGCCACCCTGGAAACTCTGAATCTAGCTCTGACAGTCTGGAATTTAGACTTGGGCGGAGAAGGGCAAGTAAGAGAATAGAAGAGCCAGGCAGCGGCTGCTGCGTTCCCAGGGGTTTCTTGGGGTAGGTGCCCTTCTGTCATCTCGGTGCTCCCCCTTCACTTAACAGTCAACAGCTGAGATCGTGGCTGGGCTTTATATTGGATGGCATGCTCTTGACTTTGGAAAAGGTGGTGGAGTGTTAACAGTGTCCTTTCCAACTTAACACTTGGCCCTGGTTCTAGCATCATTTCTTTCAAAGGGCTGCTGGGTATCCCTGCTCCTTATCAAATGAGCTTTCTAGGTTAATTTACTTCCGCAGCAGTCTCAGAGTGCCGACTGAAGGCATAGTGTCTTGTTCGAGGTGCTGAATCTTGTTAGGGGTAGAGAGAGTGGAGCAACCTGACCTATATTGAAACAAACACAGAAGTCACTTGGCCCATGGTTTCTCGGCCTTGTAGCAGCACCTCCATTTTAGTCATTTATATCCCTATTAGACATTCCAGAGTAAAACTTCGGTGGCAAATGGAATTGGGAACTGTGTATCCCCAAGGAAAAGCCTGCTATTCAAAGCAAACAAAGCTCAAATAACAGGAAAAAAGAAATTCAGGCTGCTTGCACGCCGGAAAACTTGATGCTGTTCTCTAATGAAATGCCTGAAGACAAGTGACTGCCACAAACAGAGGCAGAGTGAGGTGGAGTGGAGGCTGGTAATAATAGATGAAGTCAGGTGTACTGAATCTGTCAGTAAGCGCGCCTGGAGAAAGTGGCAGATCTGTGAGATTTGAGAGTAATAAACAAGGAGATAATTATAAAAGCTTCATAATTATTTGTTTATGGGTCTTCCTCCCCAGGGGATCATTAGTTCCCTGAGGGAGGTGGTATAGCAGAGACAGGCTGTGGAGTCTTAGTGTTTGGTACCAGTATTGCCTCCCTACTCATGATCCAAGTTACTCAACGTATTGCTGCCTCGGTTTTATCATCTATAAACCAGCCATTGTAACAGCATCTTCCTCACAGGGTTGTTGTGAGGATTGTCAAAGGCAGGTCAAGAGCTTGGTGCGGTAGCTGGAACCCAATACTTCTTACATGTTAAGTTTTATTAAACCAGTTGCAGCAGAGTTGATTCCTATTCATGGCAACCCCATGTATTGCGGAGTAGAACTGCGCTCCATAGGGTTTTCCATGGCTGTGACCTTTCAGAAGCCATTAGTAGGTTAGTAGTTGAGCACTTAACCATTTGTACCTCCCAGGGACTCCATAAATATTATTATTATCTATATTTCCATAGCTCGGAGCAGTACTTGGCTCACAGCCAACATTCAGTAACTGCTTGTTGAATAAATAAGTGAGCATTTATGATTAGTGTTTTAATAAAGTTTCATCTTCATTTAATTACTTTTCTCCCTTGCTGGTTAATATTATTTGCTGTACTATTAAGGTATATAAAGGAGCCTGGTGGTGCAATGGGTAAGCACTCGACTACTAACCAAAAGGTGAGTGGTTCAAACCCACCGGCTGCTCTGCAGGAGAAAAGACCTAGCAGTGATCTGTTTCCATAAAGATTTCAGCCTGGGAAGCCCTACGGAACAGTTCTACTCTGTCCTACAGGGTCACTGTGAGTCAGAACTGACCCGATGGCACACAACAAAAATACCATCAAGACATATGGAAAAGTTGGAATAAAGATTCTGAAAATAATGAGGGATAAAATGTGTAGATTTTAAATACAAATATTTTCTCTAAACTAAGAATATAAGAGGGGTCTAATATACGGTATAAACAGAATACCAAACGTAACTAAAAATGCACAAACAGCAGAAGATGTAACTGGATAAATGGGACCTCCTAAAAATTAAACATTTATGTTCATCAAAAGCCTTCTCCAAAAGAATAAAAAGAGAACCTACAAACTGGGAAAAAATTTTTGGCTACAACATATCTGACAAGGGTCTAATCTCTAAAACCTATATAAAACTTTAACAACTCAGCAACAAAAAGACAAACAACCCAGTTAAAAAATGGACAAGGGAACAACTAGATGGTGCCTGGCTACCACCACCAACTGCTCTGACAGGGATCACAGTAGAGGGTCCCAGATATAATTAGAGACAAATGAAGAACAAAATTCTAACTCACAAAAAAAGACCAGACTTAATGGTCTGACACAGACTGGAGAAACCCTGAGAGTATGGCCCCCGGACACCCTTTTAACTCAGTCCGGAAGCCACTCCTGAAGTTCACCCTTCAGCCAAAGATTTGACAGGACTTTAAAACAAAACAAGACTGAATGGGCACACCAGCCCAGGAGCAAGGACAAGAAGGCAGGAGGAGACAGGAAAACTGGTAATGGGGAACCCAAGGTTGAGAAGGGGAGAGTGTTGACATGTTGTGGGATTGGCAACCAATGTCACAAAACAATATGTGTATTAATTATTTAATGAGAAACTAATTTGCTCTGTAAACCTTCATCTAAAGTACAATAAAACAATTAAAAAAAATAAAAAATGGGCAAAGGATATGAACAGACACTTCACTAAAGAAGACATTCAGACAGCTAACAAACACGTGAAGAAATGCTCATGATCATTAGTCATTAGAGAGATGCAAGTCAAAACAACAATGAAATACCATCTCACCCCAACATTACTGTCACTAAAAAAAACAAACAAACAAAAAACCAGAAAATAACAAATGTTGGAGAGTTGTGGAGAGACTGGAACTCTTACACACTGCTGATGAGAATGTAAAATGGTACAACCGCTATGGAAAACGATATGGCACCTCCTTAAAAAGCTAGAAATAGAATTACCATACAATCCAGCAATCCCACTCCTAGGAATATATCCGAGAGAAATAAGAGCCATCACATGAATAGACATATGCATACCCATGTTCACTGCAGCATTATTCAGAATAGCAAAAAGATGGAAACAGCCTAACTGCCCATCAACAGATGAATGAATCAACAAACTGTAGTGCATACACAAGATGGAGCACTACCTAATGATGAAGAATAATGATGACTCCACCAAACAGCTCACAACATGAATGAATTTGGAGGACATTATACTGAGGGAAATAAATCAATCACAAAAGGACAAATATTGTATGAGGCCACTATTATAAAGAAACAAGAAAAGATTTACACAAGTGAAACAAAAAAACAAACAAAAAACACCTTTCTCTGATGGTTACGAGGGGGGGCGTGGAGGGAGGGAAAATTACCAAATGGATAGAAGACACGTGTTAATATTGATGAAGGGAAAGGCAATACACAATATGGGGGAAGTTAGCAAAACACGACCAAGGCATGGGAGGACACTGAGAGGAACGCAAGAACCAAGGGCAACAACCATAATTTCTATAGCACAGACTGTCCTGTAACAACAGTATTAACAAACACTAATTTACAAATTGATACATAGCTAGATATGACAAATATGACAAGAGGTGTGGGAGGGTATAAGGGAACTCACCTATCTGTAGATGTAAGTTTGGTGGTGGATATTTCTACATACATAACTGTAGGTGATGCTTATATATCAATATAGACAATAGAGCACACATGGGCCACCGTCAGGGAAACTTCTGAGACATAACTGGACATCTTACGGGATGAAATTCCTAAGCTCAAAGGCAAAGGACCATAGACTTGGGGGATATCACCATCAGTTGGCACAACATAGTACATAAAGACATTCTTAGTTTGGTGAGTAGCATCTGGGGTCTTAAAAG
The DNA here is from genome assembly GCF_000243295.1 of Trichechus manatus latirostris. Classification (NCBI taxonomy): domain Eukaryota; kingdom Metazoa; phylum Chordata; class Mammalia; order Sirenia; family Trichechidae; genus Trichechus; species Trichechus manatus. The sequence continues at coordinate 2,095,337 of NW_004444033.1, read as the reverse complement.
CTTGTGAGTGACCATCTCAGATACGACTATTCGTTTCTTACTTTCCAGAGCAAAAGAGAGTTAAGAAAATCAAGGACTCAAGGGAGCAATTAGTCCAGAGGACTGTTGGCCCACATGAAGCACAGCCTATATGACCTTGAGAACTGAAGAACTAGACGGTGCCTAGCTACCACTACTGATGTCTCTGACTGGGATCAGAACGGAAGGTCCCAGACAAAGTGGGAGAAAAATCACAGAACAAAAAATCAAATTCACAAAAAAGACCAGACTTACCAGTCTGATAGAGACTGGCCCTAAGACACCCTTCTGAACTGGAACTGAAGCCGTTCCTGGAGATCACCTTTCAGCCAAACCCCATAGACAGGCCCATAAAATGAACGACAATGCCCAAGAGGAATGTGTTCCTTAGAACAATCTGTTATATGAGATCAAAAGGGAATATTTGCCCAAAAGCAAAGATGAGAAGGCAGGAAGGAGTAGCAATTCAGGATGAAAGAAAACAGGGAACCTAGGATAGAAAAGGGGAGAGAGCAGCCATATTGTATGGGATGGGACCAATGTCATGGACACTTTGTATACAAACTATTGAATGAGAAATGAATTTTCTATGTAAACTTTCTCCTAATGTACAATTAAAAAAAAAATTGAACTCATAATATATTAGTAATGGGAACGTAAAATGGTGCAGCCACTTTAGAAAACAGGCAGTTCCTTAAAAAGTTAAACATAGAGTTACCCGGCAATTCCACTCCGAGATATATACCCAAGAGAAGTGAAAGTATATGATCACACAAAAACTTTACATGAATATTCATAGCAGCATTGTTCATAATAGCCCGAAAGTGGACACAACCCAAATTTCCATCAACTGATGAATGGATAAAGAAAATGTAGTCTATCCGTACAATGAAATAGTATTGGGCAATAAAAAGGAATGAAGTACTGCTCCATTAAAAAAACCATCTGTATGAGACCGAAAGGTCAACAGTTACTCTAAAGCAAAGATGAGAAGACATGAGGGACAGGGAAATCAGAGTACTGGAAATGGAACAACCAGAATGCAATTAATGAGAATGTTGACACGTTATGAAAAATGTAACTAATGTCACTGAACAACTTGTGTAGAAATTGTCAAATGGGAACCTAATTTCCTGTGTAAGCTTTCACCAAAAACACAATAAAATATTATTTTAAAAGGAAGAATATAAGAAGCATTTTTATAAATCACACCTCTATTCCTTCTATATACTTCATCATTTTGCAAATATGAATTAGTATCTAGTTAGCCATCATTCTCCTTAGGTCTGTTTCTCCTCCTGTGTTTAAAAGATAGCGGCAGCCTCTCCAATGTCTAAGCAAGAGATCTGGAAGTCATCTCCATCTGCTCTCTCTCCCTCGTTCCCACACCTATTCATGTTCATGGACATATAAGCCATGTCCATTCTGCCTCCTGATTAGCTTCTGAATCTGTCTTTTGCCTCTATCTCTGCTATTATTGCTCAGCTACTGTCATCTCTTGTCTAAATGCCACAGTGCTCTGACTGATAATTAAGGGAAAAATCTTCTAAGAATATCCTAGGCAATGATGGTTAACCTGTTCAGCTGCTAACCAAAAGGTTGGACGTTTGAGTCCAACCAGAGGCACGAGTCCATCCAGAAGCACCTTGGAAGAAAGACTTGGCAATCTACTTCCAGAAAATCAGCCATTGGAAACCCTATGGAGCACTGGTTCTACTCTGGGACACATGGGGTCTCCATGAGTCAGAGGTGACTTGACAGCCACTAGCGCCGGTACCACGATGCTATTTATTTGTTTACATGCTTCCAGTCTGTCTCCTCCTATCCCACCCCCTTAAGTGAAAGCACCATGTTGAGGAACTTTGTTTTGTTCTCTGTTGTATAAGCTTCCTGAACAGTCCATGGCACACAGTAACTGCTCAATAAATATGAATTGAATTGACTGAATGAATAACTCTACCATCACTATTGGGGAAACAACTTACAGGGTCTGCTGTTCTGGTGCTGTATGATTCTCACTGAAGAGAGAAGCTAAGGTAAAAACACCAGGTGTCTTTGATTGAATTGTGTCCCCTCAAAATATCTGTCAACTTGGCTGGGCCGTGATTCTCAGTATTGTATAATTGTCTGCCATTTTAACATCTGATGTGATTTTCCTATGTATTGTAAATCCTACTGCTATGATGTTAATGAGGCAAGATTAGATGCAGTTATGCTAATGAGGCAGGGCTCAATCTGCAAGATTAGGTTGTGTCTTAAGTCAATCTCTTTTGAGATATAAAAAAGAGAAGCGAGCAGAGAGACATGGGGACCTCATACCACCAAGAGTCAAGAGCCAGGAGAATAGCGAGTCCTTTGGACCCAGAGTCCCTGCATTGAGAACGTCCTTGACCAGGGGAAGATTGATGACAAGGACGTTCCCCCAGAGCCAACAGAGAGTCAAAGCCTTCCCCTGGAGCCCTGAATTCGGACTTCTAGGCTCCTAGAGTGTGAGAAAATAAATTTCTCTTTGTGAAAACCATCCACTTGTGGTATTTCTGTTATAGCAGTACTAGATAACTAAGACACCAGGCAAAATAGCAAAATAGAACAACAGACCTTTTTGGTTTGTTTGTTTTTGGTTCTGTACGGTTAGGAGCAGCACGATTTTGTCTTTCAGAAAACCAGCAAATGGAGAAGGTGAAGGTTATTGAAAACACGTGGGGGCTGCTAGCGTGACAGCTGTCTGTGGGGCCCTGTAATTGCTCTAACGGTAGTTATCTAGGCTCAGCCTGCAAAGGGGAATGGAAATGAAGCCATTTGTATAGAAGCTCCATTTGGCAAAGAATAACAACGTATTGATCCCGCTGTCCAGGAAGGCCATGTTTCTTCTCTATGTCTTTTCATTCCTTATCTGGGCTGAGTTGAGAACACAAATTCTACTCAAATGCATTAACAGCTTTCTAATGTAAGCTGTCAGTCACGAAGAAATGAGAAGAATGATCCGAAGCACTAAGGAAGGCCAGAGTTTCAAGCTGCTTCATTTTACCTGATATGTTACAAAAAATGAAAGAGAAACTCTGCACTAATGTCAAATCTGAGCTTCCCTAGTCCGGGTTTTTCAGTACAGCTGAATAACATATTAGTAAGAATATCTAACTAGCAAATGTGATCAGGAGCCTCATGGGAATACCATATTTTATGATATTTTACAAAAGTAACGTGTGCATTATACGTTTTTGCCAACTGTGCGACACTCCCCCCCCCCCACAGTTTCAGTAACAAGCTATGCGGGTGTTGTGTGTGGGCATGTTATTTACGTAGGTGCATTATTTGTGGAAAAATATGGTAAAGACTGAAAAGTGCCTTAACTAACAGCTCTAAAATTCACAGATGGCAAATCAAGTAGGTCTGCTTATCTCCCTCCCAGCACTCCATAAAACGCACATCCGAGGGCTGGAAAGTTTCTAATGGCAACCGCTGCACTTTTGGAAACCTCTGTGGAACTCTTGATTCTCCGATAGTTAGCTCTTTTAGTGTGTTTTTGCAGAACAGGGGGAAGCTGCTTTCCTGATCCACACACTTCTGTACGATAAAACTGTGAAGCCATTGTGTGTTGCCAGGAGTGTCTGAGGGCAAAAACTTGAAAGTCAGATGTATATAATGTACTAGAGATTGTTATGCCATAGACTAGGTTTCATAAAGTCCTGCAGAAATAGCTTGATATAGAATATTACAGAATATTAAAGGCTGCTTTCTAGTGTTTGGGCTCTTGCTGTTGATAATCTAGAGACTATTATGTACATTTACTGCACGGCTTAGGGTGCCACACTTTATGCCATGGAGAAATGTAAATTAATAAACTCCACAGTCAATTTGAACACTAACATGCTTTGACCACGACTCTTAGATTTAGTGTATTTCATATTTGAAAAATATTTTAATTTAATGCCTCTTTAATTGCATTGTTGTTAGTTGCCATTGAATTGAAGTGACTCATAGTGACCCTATGTGACAGAGTAGAACTGCTCCATAGGGTTTCCTAGGCTGTAATCTTTATGGAGGCAGATTGCCAGGTCTTTCTCCCGTGGAGCAGCTGGGTGGGTTCGAATCGATGACCTTTCATTTAGCAGCTGAGTACTTAACCTTTGCACTGTGAAGTTTCCTTTATTTGCATTATATACATTTAAACAATTTTATAAAAATAAAATATAAAAAATTCTACAATTAGGACATTCCTTTTCTAGTTATGGAGTTTCTCCTCTTTCTGTCTCCCTCTCTCTCTCTCTTCTGCCTCCCCTCCGCTGTCCCCTTTTCTTCCTTCCTTAAACCAATTCATGCACATTTCAACCCTCTACTACCTGTCTTAGTCCCCTTATGCTGCCAGAACGGAGATGCCACAAGTGGGTGGCTTTAAAGAACAGAAGTTGATTTTCTCACAGCTCAAGAGGCTGGAGGTTTGAATTCAGGGTGTGGCTCTAGGGGGAGGTCCTTCTTTGTATCTTGCAGCTTCTAGTAGCCAGCAATCCTTGGAGTTCCTGGGCTTGTAGATGCAGCAGCCTCTGTCCTCAGATACAGTCTGTCTTTCCCTGGGGTCTGTGTGTCTCAGTGTCTAATCTGCTCTTTTTATAACTCAGAAGTGATTAGATTTAGAACCCATCCAACTTGAGTCTGACTAACATAACAAAGAGAACCCTATTTCCAAACATGATTACATCCACAGGTTCAGGGGTTAGGATTACAACACCTATTTTTTGGGGGCCACAGTTCAATCCATAACACAACCCCAAATTTAATGACTTGTTTTCTTAAATATTTGTTATCTGATACAAAAATCTAGAAATATACTTGATAATATTTATCTACCCATAGAATAAATATGATAATTCCATGTGTAACGTGGGCCTTCATTAGATGTCCAGTTATATGTTGAGTCGTGTTTCCTGAAACATAATGCATGGTGAAAACCTGATATGCAAGGTTTGCCCTCTAAGACAAGTCTTAGGTCTGTCTTCTAACTGAACATGAGGAAAGTGTCTAAATAGTATAGTCCTCAAAGCACTGGCTTCAGTGAGCTAAAAAGACAAACGTATTCTGGAGATGAAGATTCTGGATCCCACCTCTGTGTATCACCAGTAAGTCACAGGGATCTCAAAAGAAGATAATGGCTGATTAATTTTTTAAGAGGGCTTGGAATGAAACAAGGCACATTTGAAGAGGTTCACGATTTGATATAAATGAATGAGTGGATATTTTCCTTGTGCAGAAGTAGACTTCAGAGTTATGTAAACTTGGGTCCAAATTCTAGTTCAGCCATTTACTAGGCCTTGTGTGACTTTAGCTACTTAAACCTCTCTGCATCTCAGTGTCTATCCCGGTAAAATGGGGATTAGTAATAAGTACCTAGCTGGACTATTGAAAGAACTAGGGACACGCATGGAGAGTGCCTAGTTACCTGGCACCCAATAGGCATTCAGTGAATGGTAGTTATTAGCAGTATTTATTTGCAAATGAGCAAAATGGAGAGCTGGAAAGAAAGTTCAACCTTTGTGGTGAAGTTTAGAATATTTGTGAGACAAAACTGGTGGTGTTAAATATTACGTACACACACAACACACACGCACAAGTGCACACATACACAGACATTCTCAACCAGAGTTTGTTCCTGAGACACCAGATCCAGGAAGGCACCTTTTGCAGTGATTTTGGTGTCCCAGTGCAGGTACAGCTACTTAAAGTCAGGGTCAAAATCCTACATTCCCTTAACGCTTCATCACGTAAATGGAATATGCTTACAAATGTTGGTTGGTTTAAAAGTTTGAAGTATGTTCTCCAGATAGCCCATATTTGGGATACTGTAATGGTTCTTTCTACTTTTCCTTTCTTAAGGTTATGACAACTTCTTTTCCTTTCTGCTTGTTACTTGGGGAACACACACACACACACCCCAGGAGAAGAAGGGGTCAAGCAGTTCCTGGGTGGCCCCTTTTGCATCCCTGCTCTTCTTCTAGGGATGATGGAGTCCTTTCTAGACTTCACCCTCTTGGCACTTATGGAGAAGAAAGAAGAAAAGTTGCAGAGGGTTACCATTTTTGAGGCAGTTTAAAAAGTGTTTGGGTAAATGTTGTTCTTACTACCATAATGTTTCCTCTATTTTCACAGTTGGAAAATTTTATGTATTTTTGTTGCAACATAATGAATGACTTCAAAGTAATAAACCTCGGGCCCCTTCGTGTGACATGCTAAGTGGCTCTGGGTCCTTCTGGGTTGATCCTCTTAGCAGATCCCCAAGTTTCTGCTTTGACTTGATTGTCAAGGGCTTCATAAGATCACTAAACATATGTTAGCAAATCCAGACCCTGAATAATGATCTGCCCTATAGTTTAAAGATTTCTTAGGAAGGCATAATAGGGAAGGAAGAATGGAAACAACGTGGACTCTGACACAATCAGACTTGAGCATTGTAGCTTTGCCGGTTGAGCATCCCAGCTCTGCCACTTACTAGCTGTGTGACCCAGCTTAAGTCACTTCATTCCGTTAGTTCCATGGGTGCACTCGTAGCACATTGGTTAAGCACTTGACTGCTAACCGAAAGGTTGAACCCACCAGCTGCTCCGTAAAGATTACAGCCTTGTTGTCTTTACTCACCGCTTGTACTGGGAGCACCCTTCCGATCTGCTTCTGTAAAGAGTACAGCCTTGGAAGCCCTATGGGGCCGTTCTACTCTGTTCCATAGGGTCAGTATGAGTTGGAATCATCTCAGTGGCAATGGCTTTGGTTTGGTTTTCGCTCATTCTTCTAATGGGAATAATACCATTTACACTTACCGTAAAGTTTTACATTAGAATCAAACGAAGTAACTGATGAAATGTTAAGCACAGTATCTAGCACAGCAGGTATTTGATAAAAGGTAAGCTTCTTTCAGGAGCCCTGGTGGTGCCATGGTTGCACTTGGCTGCTAACCTAAAGGTTGGCCATTCAAACCCACCAGCTGCTCATCTGGAGAAAGACGTGGCAGTCTGCTTCTGTAAAGATTTACAGCCTTGGAAGCCATGTGGGACAGTTCTGCTCTGCCCTGTAGGGTTGGTGAGTTGGAATTGACAGGACAGCAATGGGTTTTTGGTTTTTTTGAAGCTTCCTTCCTCACTCCCTCACTTCACCTATGAAAAGAGTAATCTCCCCTACCCTCTTCTTAGGGTTAGTGGTGAGGATTTGAATTCATGAGTTTCAAATGCGACAATACCAAAGCACTTTGTAAATGTAACAATATCAGCATAAGCAATGGAAACAACAGAGTTTATGATCTTAGATGTGACACAGCTTTACACATACTGAGAAGTTGGCGAAGATTCTGAATTAACTTTGACTACCTTAGAAACTCCTTGGTGATGGGGAAGTGAGTAGTTTTTGAACTCAATACTTTCCCCCATTTAATTGATTAGAATTTTGCACAATTGAAAATGATGTAAAGAAGTGGTTTTAACTTGAAAATAGAGATTAGTAACAGGTCTTAAAACTTTACTGAAATCTTGCTACAAGCAGAAATTAAATCTGACATTATCTACATGTAAGAACTGCCAAAGTATTGGTTATTTCTGGAAATCCATCTAAGGAGGTGTGATGAACTCAGTGCCTGGGGAGAGCCTTGAGCTTGCAGTTAGTCCCACCATTTGTTTAATGGGTGAATTTACATGCACCAGAAAAGGGGAGAGGGACCCACTGAAACTCATAGAGAGATATTCATGATGGAAACTGCCTTCTAAATAAAAGTCACGTTGGGTGTCCTGACCATGGTTTTACTCCCAAACAAGTTTGGGCTGTCATGTAGGCTGCAGTAGACAGGGAAATTAAGCAGGTATGGCCACTAGCTAGGTTAGCTTCAGGCAGGGATTCTGTCCTTCTTGGTGACCCACCAAAGGAGTTCCTGGGCGGTGCAAAAGGTTAACATGCTCAACTGCTAACCAAAAGGTTGGTGGTTCAAGTTCACCCAGAGCTGGCTTGGAAAAAAGTCCTAGCGGTCTACATCCAAAACACCAGCCATTGGAAAACCACAGTTCTGTTCTAACACACATGGAGTCTCCATGAGTCAGAACTGACTCTACAGCAACTGGTTTTTTTTTTTTTTTTTTTTTGGTTAAACCATTCCCCCTCACCCCCAAACCAAGTCTATTTTCTTCTTGCTATCTTATCTCCCCAAAACCTCTCCCAGGATCCCAGTGGACATTTGTTGAGTCAATGTGTGGTTAGATATTGAGTTGATTCTTCCTGTGGGAATAGAAACATACGTCCAGAAATCTAAGGTACTCCCCAATTCTGTTGTTAGTTGGTTCCGACTCATAGCGACCTTATGTACAACGGAATGAAACACTGCCCAGTCCTGCACCATCCTCACAATTGTTGTTATGCTTGAGCCCATTGTTGCAGCCACTGTGTCAGTCCATCTCGATGAGGGTCTTCCTCTTTTTTGCTGACCCTCCACTTTACCAAGCGTGATGTCCTTCCCTAGGGGCTGATCCCTCCTGATAACATGTCCAAAGTACGTGAGACGAAGTCTCGCCATCCTTGCTTCCAAGGAGCATTCTGCCTGTACTTTTAGGCCTTCTGGCAGTCCATGGTATATTCAATGTTCTTCTCCAATACCATAATTCAAAGGCATCAATTCTTCGGTCTTCCTTACTCATTTTCCAGCTTTCACATGCATATGAGGTGACTGGAAACACCGTGGCTTGGGTCAGGTGCACCTTAGTCCTCAAAGTGACATCTTTGCTTTTTAAGACTTTAAGAGATCTACCCAAGAAGATTTACCCAATGCAACATGTTGTTTGATTTCTTGACCGCTGCTTCCGTAGGTGTTGATTGTGAATCTAAGTAAAATGAAATCGTTGACAACTTCAGCCTTTTCTCCGTTTATCATGATGTTACTTATTGGTCCAGTTGTGAGGATTTTTGTTTTCTTCATGTTGATGCATAATCTTTACTGAAGGCTGTGGTCTTTGATCTTCATCAGTAAGTGGTGCTTCAAGTCCTCTTCACTTTCAGCAAGCAAAGTTGTGTAATCTGCATAATGCAGGTTGTTAACGAGTCTTCCTCCAATCCTGATGCCCTGTTCTTCATATAGTCCAGCTTCTTGGATTATTTGCTCATCATACCAACTGAATAGCTTTCCCCAATTCTAGCTCTCTGTAAAAGACCAAAGAAATGCACAGGTTTTGGGTGGGGTGGAAATCTGGCTAGTCTTTCCATGTTTCCCTGAGCTAAGCCTCACAGAGCCTGTGGTTAGTCCACACCAACACTTATTTCTCTTCTCTAAGAGAAATGTCCACATGGTATACTTCTACATGCAGTTTACAGTGCTCCTGGTTATTTGACATACACCCACAAAAAGCAAAGCTGAACTTACATATTCTAAAATACAATAGTGTCATGAATAGTATTTTGTCTGAAGCCTTTTTTTTTCCCCCTTTAAAATCTCTTTTGGCTTAAAATAGCTGCTGTCTTTGTGTTCCTCTGGCTAATTAAGATCCTGGACAGGTTTAGACTGGGGGAAAACGAGGAGAATGGGTTGTGCTTTTCTAAATGGAGATACAATTTGCATCGTTTTTAACAACAGGTAGTGTGGTTTCAGACAAGGCTGTGGAAAGGTGGAGAGATGGTTTCAGGCCAGAGTGAAAAGAAATTCTGTCCTCAAATGCTTCTCCTCCCCCATGTGGGGAACACTGAATTAAAATCATCTTCTGGAACTGGGTGCAGTTATCATCCTAACAGTGAAACCAACATCCAAACCTGCAGAACCTGCTTTTATCACATGCAATCTATGCAAAGACTTAAAAGGCCCTGCTTTTCATGTTACATAGAGCTGTGCATCTGTAAAAGAAGGGACTGTCTAACTATTAGCAGTAGTTTCAAGTACTTTGTCATCATTTGTAAACTTGCAATGGGCCTGATGCTTTTCATCTCACTTCATTAGCAAGCAGTTTTGTTTTTGTTGTTAGCTATCTGTTCTGTTGGCCACCCCATGTATAACAGAACGAAATGTTGCCTGGTCCTGCACCATCTGCGTGGTCATTGGTATGTTTGAGCCCATTGTTGCAGCTGTTGTATAGTACCTGCCTACCTAGGGTCTCATCTTCCAGCCCTATATTGGACACTTTTCTGTTGTGATTCATAGGGTTTTCATTGGCTCATTTTCAGAATTAGATTACCAGGCCTTTCTTCCTAGTCTGTCTTAGTCTAGAAGCTTTGTGGAAACCTGTCAACCATGGATGACCCTGTATTTGAAATACTGGTGGCACAGCTTCCAGAGTCATAACAACATGCAAACCACCACAGTATGACAAACTGACAGACGGCTGGTGAAAAGCAATTTTAATATCTGCTTAATAGGCATTGAAGAGGTTGTCCATTGGCAATCATCATTAAACAGTATTGAGTTGAAAATCCATCACAGAGTATGAAATGGAAAATAGAGTACGTCTTCAGTATTGAATGATATAAGCCAGAGGTGAAATCCTAGAATAGGATAATGGACCAAAAACATTCACATAGTATCTCAATGAAACACCCAGTACCAACAAAGCTAGCACTTATGGATGGAGAGCCTCCTATGTACTTGGCGCTTTACCTGAATTAATTCATTTTATCTTCTCAGCAGTTCCACAATTGCTATCAGTCTCATTTCAGAGGACACTGCTGTTCAGATGGGCTCAGTCACTTGACTAAGGCCCCAGAGTAGATGTGAGATTCAAGTTCAGAACTGTTGGAAGGTTGGCTTTGATCAAGTTTGAATGCATCGTGTTGTGAAATAGAGTACATATTGCTTAAATAAATCTATCTACTTGGCAGTCAAGAATCAAGGAGAACTTCACCGTGCCCAGATAAGCAAAATGATCTCTTTTGGTGATTACACATCTAGAAAGCAAAAGGCATACTCTATAGACATGATTTGGAGTTTGGATTTCAAATACTTACTGCTAAACAAATGGTGCCAGGCCTACGCGTATTATTGCCCCGAGGAAGTGAATTTATAGAGTATAAACGTTTCCTTTGCCCACTCTTCTGTGCTCCTAATCTCTTAATGTTAAATGCACCTGGAATTATAACAATGAAGAGCAATCTTGTTCTCCCATTTACCTGATGCCAAGTTTATATTCAGTTCCCCTCAAGCGTTCGATACTCTGTTCCCACAAAAAATGGGCAACATCAAAGAAAGTCGTGGCACTTTCTATTGTTTTACTTCCTACTGTTTGCTCCTTTCTTGGAGGGATGTTTTCCCTTAGCTATTCTTCCCTTTTCTTTTTCTGGCAGACATGTTTCCTTTCTCATTGAGCGAGGTGAAAGAATCTGTTTTTGTTTAGTGACGACAACAAAACATAACAAAACAAAATGCACACACAAATCAACAAATTTCGAGTTGTGAAGCAGGTTAGGAAAAGTATTGTTCCTCTGGTCACAATTCTCTCCCTCTTGCTAGGATGCCCATTAAAAAACAAACAAACACAAAAACAAACCAGTTACCTTCAAGTCGATTCCAGCTCATAGCGAACATCTAGAACAGAATGGAATTGCCCCACGGGGGTTCTGAAGCTGCAAATCTTTACAGAAACAGACTGCCACGTCTTACTCCCACGGAGTGGCTGGTGGGTTCGAACCGCCGACCTTTCGGTTAGCAGTCAGTTAGAAGCACTGTGCCACCAGAGCTTCTTCAGGATGCCCGTAGTGATGGTGAATTAATGACCCGTTTGAGATGAAACGCTTGAAATAAAAATCAAAATATTAGGCCCTTCCAATTTCTGTGACAGTTGTCTATCTCTATAGCTTGTAGAGATTTTGTGACAGTATCTTCCTAAAAAATCAGTTTACAAGGACATATAAAATTAAGTAATTTTGCATGTGATCATTTAAAAATGGATTTAGATGCCTCTTTGGAAATGGGCTACCCATCCTGGGAATTTGTTCTAAGGAAGTAATCCTATTGATGCAAAACCAACCAACTAAACAAATAAACAACCCCCGTCAACTCCATACGCTCAGAGATGCTATTGTGTTAAAAACAATCTAGACACCACTGGAAGGTCCAAGAATAGCACAACGAATTCGTAATTACTTATTATTATAACGCCAACACTTACAGAGTGCTTATCATGTATTGAGCACTGTTCTAATCATGTTCTGTATATTAACTCATTTAATCCTCATAAAAATGCCTTTTGAAAGGCTTTCATCATTTCCTGGCTATTATTGCCCCCCCTACTTTATGGATAAGGAAACTGAGGCACAGAGAAGGTAAGTGACTTGTCCAAGGTCAAACAGCTACAAAGTGAGAGAGATGGGGTTCAAACTCAGGCCACCTTGCTTCAGGCACATTTGCTCTAATGTCTTCAAATTACAATCAACCAACAGACAGGTTTATATAACATATGATAATTATGAAGAAAGTATAATAGTGTGGAAGCATGTATGAAAAGATGTTAACAGCCAAAGAATACTTAAGAGTACATATGCTGTTAATACGCAATATCCATGTGGACAGGAATGGAAAAATATTATGCAGTAATAAAGTGGTGGTTGCCAGGGTGTGGGAAATTTCCCCTCAAAATTAAATGTTACATTGTCTCATTGTAAATAAATAAAGCAAATTAATTTATATTATAAAGCACTCATTTTCTATATTTTTAATTTATTTTGCTGCTAACACCTGTAAGTGACATCATTGCATATATTCCTCGCTAATTAAGACTTTATGGTAATTGTTAAAAACGGCGTAGGGGTAGTGTCTGATTTCCTCCAATCCCACGAGGGTGAAGGAGCACCAAGACTAACAGTGCAAAGCTTTTTCCTGTGAGGTGGGGGTCAGACAGGCCTCCTCTCTCCACCATCTTTACCAATTCTGACACCAACCATCCCTGCCACAGCACTCTGTACTTTTCTGCTGGGTTTGATAATTCATTGCAGTGGCCACACAGAACTCACAGACCAGACTGACAATTATGGGGTTTATTAGGGAAGTAACAGGTTACAATTCAGGCTCAGGAACACTCAGGATACAGCTCTTTCATCAGGACAGCCTCTTCCCAACCATGCTCACAGGCATACTTCTCCCTGGCCCTGGGCCTTTGCCCAAAGGAACTCAGCTTTCTGTCTCCATGGGCCAGAAGTCTCCTGCTGCCGGGTGTCTCCTGCCACTGCTTCTCAGTGTCTTCAGGGTTACAGCTTGCTCTCTCTCTCTCTCTCTCTCCTGCTTCCAGGAGCTTCTCATCACAGGGATCCTGGGTCCAAACAACATGCTCTCCGTTCCCGGCTGTTCTTCCTAGGTGTTGGTAGGCTCTTCCTCTCTGCTCTGGAATTGGCTCTCTTTTAAGGCAAAACTGCCCAATCCCTTGGATAGGCCTCAATTACCCTATCACACAGCCCCATGCAATCACCTGGGTGGGAGTTACAAGACCCTGGTTGGAAAGGCTATGCAGAAAATTAATTAATCCACTGCAGTAATGTAGAGAGAGGCTTAGCAAATGAGTGTCTCTTTTAATTGAAGTTTGTTTTTGTTTTGTTTTTTTGTGGTTCATTTGCCATACACTTATTTATTTATCTAGCATTTACTGAATGTTGGTATTTTGCACTAGGTCCTATTTAGGTGCCAAGGAAGACAAAGATATATAAGAAAAAACAAATACCTGCCTTCAAGGAAAAAAATGATCTCTTTTAGGGGTTGGGTGGGGTGGGGTGAACAAGCAAGTACACAGGAAAGGGTACCTCACCTCTTCTTGGAGTCCCAGAGAAGACGGCCTGACTTAAGTGGAAGGAGGAGTAGGAAGTGGTCAGCAGAAGATGGTGGGAAAGGGCATTTTGGGTAGGCAGGAGAGGGAGGTGATGTTGAACAGGTCTGACAGAGAGAGAAGAGAACTTGCTACACTGAGGATATTTAAAGCAACTCAGTAAAGCCTAAGTGAATAATTTGGATTGTTGTTTCCAAAAAGGCCTGTCTCCACAGGGCAGAATTCTGTAACGTGTGTGGATTAACTAGTTTTGTTCACTCTGGGTATTTTGACTAATAATTACTCAAGATTTTTCCCAGCCCATGTCTAGCTCTGGATTTTCTTCTTTCTTTCTTTTTTTTTTTTTTAATTGTACTTTAGATGAAGGTTTACAGAACAAACTAGCTTCTCATTAAATAATTATTACGAATATTGTTTTGTGACATTGGTTGCCAGTGCCGTGACATGTCAATACTCTCCCTTCTCAACCTTGGGTTCCCTGTTACCAGCTTTCTTGTCCCCTCCTGCCTTCTCGTCCTTGCCCCTAGGCCGGTGTGCCCATTTAGTCTTGTTTTGTTTTATGGGCCTATGTAATCTTTGGCTGAAGAGTGAACCTCAGGAGGGACTTCATTACTGAGCTAAAATGGTGTCTGGGGGCCATACTCTTGGGGTTTCTCCAGTCTCTGTCAGACCAGTAAGTCTGGTCTTTTTTTTTTGTGATTTAGAATTTTGTTCTACATTTTTCTCCAGCTCTGCCCAGGACCCTCTATTGTGATCCATGTCACAGCAATCTGTGGTGGTAGCTGGGCACCATCTAGTTGTGCTGGACTCAGTTTGGTGGAGGCTGTAGTACTTGGTAGTCCATCAGTCCTTTGGACTCACCTTTCCCTTATGTCTTTGGTTTTCTTCATTCTCCCTTGCTCTAAACGGGGTGACATCGGTGGAGTATCTTAGATGGCTGCTTATAAGCTTTTAAGACCCCAGACACTACTCACCAAGGTAGAATGTAGAACACATTCTTTATAAACTATGTTATGCCAATTGAGCTAGATGTTCGCTGAGACCATGGTCCCCACAGCCCTCAGCCCAGTAATTTGGTCCCTCAGGGAGTTTGGATGTGTCTATGGCGCTTCCATGACCTTGCCTTGGACAAGTTGTGCTGGCTTCTCCGGTGCTGTGTAGTCTTACCCTCCACCAATGATGCCATTTATCTAGTAGACTCTGGGTTTTTTGAAGATGTCAAAATTATTTGTTTTAAATAACTGAGCCGATGTTCCGTAAAGAAAACCACATATAAAATAACATGAAGTAAACATATATATGTATTTTTCTATTTATATATCTTTATTTACATAGAAGACAAACCAACTTTAAAGAGTATATTGCCCTTGATATCAGTTTCTAATTCCTTCTTATCAGTATTGGTGATAAAATTGCTGATAAGACTTCACTAGTGTGGTTAAGAGAATATTTCTGTTACAGCCTATGGTTTTTCTTCTGATTTGCTATCTAATTCTTGCTTCTGGGCCATTATTATTAAGTTCTTGTTTTTCTGCTTAGTTGAAGTTCAGTCTTTCCTAAGTCTGTGGTAGGCAGAATAATGGCCTAAAATGTCCACACCTGAATCCCCTGGGACCTGAAAAAATATGTTACTTTACATGACAAAAGGGACTTTGCAGATATGATTAAGGTTAAGGACGTTGGGATGGGAAGATTATGTTGAATTTTTCCAGGTGGGCCCAATGTAATTACAAAGGTTCCTAAAAGCAGAGGATTTTTCTTAGAAGATGGATGAACTCAGAGCCTGGGGAAAGCTTTGAGCTTGCAGTTAGTCCCAGTCATTTGTTAAACAGGTGAGTTTCCATGCACCAGAAAAGGGGAGGGGAACTCACTGAAACTCATAGAGAGATTTTGAGAAAGGAATCTGCCTTCTAAGTTAAAATCACATTGTCTCTCTGTGGTCAGAGAGAGATTGACGATGGAAGAAGGGTCAGAGAGATACAATGTCATTGGCTTTGAAGGTGGAAAAAGGGGGCCATGAGCCTCTAGAAGCTGGAAAAGGGTGAGGAAGTGGACTCTCTCCTAGAGGTTCCAGAAAGGAACTCAGCCCCGTGGACACCTTGATTTTAGTCCAGTTAGACCCATATCCAACTTCTAACCTGCAGAACTGTAAGATAATACTACACTTGTGTTGTTTTAAGCCACTAAGTTTGTGGTCATTTGTTATGGTACCATAGTAAACTAATACACACTCTGAAAAAGAATAATTTTAGGAAGATACTTTTGGAATCCTCTCTTCACAAGGGGAGTGCTCCACTGATAACCTATCCTAAGTCAGATTACATCATTTACAATTAATTTTACCAATGAAGTAAATCTAGTTCCTGCCCTAGTACCTTAAGAATTAATTAATTTAGAAGTTGCTACTTTGTCTCTTAAATCAACTATAAACTTAAAATATGAACTGCACATTATTAAGGGACTGTTCATCAGAGTCACTGTTAGCCAGTTCTTACGCACTACCTGTTTGGATGAGATAAAATATAGTCTTCAGCAATAGTTTGATATCCCTTTACTCATTTGCATACCTAAAAAAAGACTATGTGTTTCTTCTTAAAATTTGATTGAGTTTCGTTTTTTTTCTCTTCAGGAAGTTATGCAAGTTTGGAAGCTATTTTCTTCTATGTTTATCTCAATGCATTGGCCTTTTCAATTTTTTGGGTGGTTGCCACAAACCTAAAAACAGCATCTACCTATAAAGGGCACGTCTCTTTTTTTAGCAGGTACCTTCGGCACCAGGTGATTTGTATTAGTTTTGTAGAGCTGCTTTAACAAAATACAACAAGCTGGTGGCCTATGAGAACAGACATTTATTGTCTTAAAATTCTGGAGGCCGGAAATCCAAATCAGGATATTGGCCGTGTTGATTCCTTCAGAAGACTCTGGGAGACAAACTGTTCTGTGCCTCTTTCCCAGCTTCTGGTGGCCCCAGGTCTTCCTTGGCTTGCAGCTGCAGTGTCCTTCCTCAGACTCCTGTCTCTGTGTATCTTCTCATTTATAAGAATACCACTTATAGATGATTAGGACCTACCCTACTGCAGTGTGACCCCATTAACTGATAATATCTTCAAAGATCCTGTTTCCAAACAGGATCACATTCACAGGTACAGGGGTTAGAACTTCAATGTATCTTATTGTTTGGGGGGCAGGACACAATTTAATCCATAACGTGGTCATTGGGGGTGTCTTTAAGACCCTTCATGTACCGCAGCCACAGATGCGTCCTCTGAGGGACATGGCCTCTGGGAAGTTAAGATTAATGCAGACCTTGGGGTGTGTGACATGGTACACTACTCTTGGATAGTCCATCAGTTTAACACATGTAAAGAAATATACTCAATGGCCATAGAGTTGCTCTGTCTTTTAGCACCACTCATTACTACATGGAATCTTGACCACAGGTCAAGAATGTATCCTTTCTCCAAAATAACCACACATGATAGAAGTGCAGTCAAACATAGGTGAGCTACAAGGCAGGTGTTAATTCTGTACCCTAGTGTTAACTTTATAAAGGGCCTTTGTTAGTTTTTCTTTTTCAGAGACCAGTAATTTGCTTGAAGCTTGAAGTTGTCTTAGTTATTTCAGAGTTTTTGATTCTTATCACTACAATATACTGAGAGTAATGGCTTTTTTTTTTTTTTGGTTTTGACATGCAAAATTAGCATAATGTGAACTACAAAATTAATCTTCTCAGGGAGAATTGTGTCATTATCATCATCATCATAATTGCCAGTTATTGAGAGGGAAGAATGTAGCCATCGCATCTATTCTGTGATTAATTAATTAATTAATTGCTTTATTCAGGGAGAACTCAAAGGGACATCCAAAGCATTGTGGAGTCTTCAAAGGAGCAGAAAACAGTTTTTATCCTGTAGAAGGCACAGTTCTGTCGGGGAGGAAAATCACATTTAAACAGAACAAACAGAAAATAAAAGAACGGACATTTGTTAAAAAAGCCACTGATGTGAAATTTCCTTGTTGTGAAATTTGAATATTGGGAGACACACAGCACGACAGTGACCTGGGTGGGCAAAGTCAGGAAGACAAGGCTTTTTATAGGGGGAAGTATTGAATTAGATCTTAAAGAAAGTGTTGAACATGAATGAGTGGAATGGAAGTTCAAGCTTTCATTGTGAGAAGGACAGCAGAGAGATGTAGGCAAGGACGACCCGGGTCAATGCGGGGTCCCTGTCCAAAGACCAAGCCTGGAGCTATGTGCAATGAGATCACTATTTGATCTCGCCAAGTAGAAAGCCTGATAAAGTTGTTGTTAGGTGCCGTCCAGTCGATTTGAACTCATAGCTACCCCATGTGGTAAAGAGTATAACTGCCCCATAGGGTATTCTAGGCTGTACTCTATGGGAGCAGATTGCTGGGTCTTTTCTCCTGGAGAACCACTGGGTGGGTTTGAACATCAACCTTTCAGTGAGCACGTAACTGTTGTGCCAGCGGGGCTTCTGATAAAATTCCAAAAAAAAAAACCCAAACCCATTGCCTTCAAGTCGATTCCGACTCATAGCAACTCTATAGGACAGAGTAGAACTACCTCATAGGGTTTCCAAGGAGCAGCTGGTGGATTCAAACATGTCAACCTTTAGGTTAGCAGCCGAGCTCTTAACCACTACACTACCAGGACAGTTAAAAATGAAGCTATGTTTTAATGTTTTATCATGGAAGTGCAAGGAATTCTTCTGTTCTCAGACTGCAGGAGAGAATGTTAATGGAAAAATCCTTTATCTGGGCCTAAAGTGATAACTTCGAGTATGTATCCATCCAGACGACTGACTAACCTAGATCATCTAAACACCAACCAGTGGAGACTATTTTTATTCCTGCTTGAGGGGTTTGGATTTGCTCTTTTAGATTGCTCCAGATTGAAGCAGTTATGAAAATTTTTGCTGTGTAGACCTTGCTAGAGACACGTGTTTTATGTAAAGATTAGTGAAATGTTGCCATTAAAATTCCTTCCCAGCACAAAAAGGAACTTCGTTATTCATTTGTTTATTAGATATTTGAGCAAAAATAGATTGAGCACCTACTAAGTGCTGGCACCTTGCTAAGTGCTATGTATTTATCTGAAGGAGCCCTGGTGATGCAATGGTTAAGCTCTTGACTACTAACAGGTGAGCCTTTTGAACTCACCCAGCTGTTCCCTGGGAGAAAAGACCTGAAGATCTGCTCTTGTAAAGATTATAGCCTAGAAAACACTGTGGGGTAGTTCTACTCTGTCCTATAGGGTCATTATTGAATATGAACCAGAATTGACTTGACGGCACACAACATCACGTCCACATGTATTTATTGGGATGAACCAACAATATGGTTGGTCATGCTGCTTACAGTTTAGTCGGAGAGAGAGGCAATAAATGAGCCATATAAACAAATACGTTATTGTTGTTAGGTGCCCTCAAGTCAGTTCCGACTCATAGCAACCCCATGTACAACAGAACAAAACACTGCCTGGTCTGTACCATCCTCACAATCGTTGCTATGCTTGAGCCCATTGTTGCAGCCACTGTCAATCCATCTCCTTGAGGGTGTTCCTCTTTTTCACTGACCTGCTACCTTACTAAGCATGATGCCCTTCTCTAGGGACTGGTCCCTCCTGATAACACATCCAAAGTATGTGAGATGAAGTCTCGCCATACTCATTTCTAAGGAGCATTCTGGCTGTACTTCTTCTAGGACAGATTTGTTTGTTCTTCTGGCAGTCCATGGCGTATTCAATATTCTTTGCCAACACCATAATTCAAAGGCATCCATTCTTCTTTGGTGTTTATTCATTGCCCTGCTTTCACATGCATATGAGGTGATTAAAAACACCATGGCCTGGGTCGAGTGCACCTTAGTCCTCAAAGTGACATCTTTGCTTTTTAACACTTTAACGAGGTCTTTTGCAGCGTGTTTGCCTAATGCAATGTTTCATTTAATTTCTTGACTGCTGCTTCCATGGGTGTTGGTTGTGAAGCCAAGTAAAATGAAACCCTTGACAACATTAATATTTTCTCTGTTTATCATGATGTTCCTTGTTGGTCCAGTTGTGAGGATTTTTGTTTTCTTTATGTTGAGGTGTAATCCATACTGAAGGCTGTAGTCTTTGATCTTCATCAGTAAGTGCCTCAAGTCTTCTTCCCATTCAGTAAGCAAAGTTGTCATCTGCATATCACAGTTTGTTAATGAATCTTCCTCCAATCCTGATGTCGTGTTCTTCTTCATACAGTCCAGCTTCTTGGATTCTTTGCTGAGCATACAGATTGAACAAGTATGGTGAAAGGATACAACCCTGATGCACACCTTTCCTAATTTTAAACTGTGCGATATACCCTTGTTCATTTCAAACAACTGCCTTTTGGTCCATGTACAGGTACAGCATGAGCACAATTAAGTCTTCTGGAATTCTCATTCTTCACAATGTTATCCATAATTTGTTATGATCCACACAGTTGAATGCTTTTGCATAGTCAATAAAACACAGGTAAACATGTCTGGTATTCTCTGCTTTCAGCCAAGATGCATCTGACAGGAGCAGTGATATCCCTTGTTCCACATCCTCTTCTGAATTCGGCTTGAATTTCTGGGAGTTCCCTGTCGATGTACTGCTGCAACGTTTTTGAATGATCTTCAGCAAAATTTTACTTGTATGTGATATTAATGATATTGTTTGATAATTTCCTCATTCTGTTGGATCACCTTTGTTTGGAATGGGCATAAATATGGATCTCTTCCAGTCAGTTGGTTGGGTAACTGTCTTCCAGATTTCTTGGCATAGGTGAGTGAGTGCTTCCAGTGTTGCATCCATTTGTTAAAACATCTCAATTGTTATTCCGTCAATTCCTGGAGACTTGTTTTTCACCAGTGCCTTCAGTGCTGCTTGGATTTCTTCCTTCAGTACCATTGGTTCTTGATCATATGCTACCTTCTGAGAGCGTTGAACACTGACCAATTGTTTTTGGTACACTGACTCTTTGTATTCCTTCCATGTTCGTTTGATGCTTTCTGCATTGTTTAATATTTTGTCCATTGAATCCTTCAAAATTGCAATTGAGGTTTGAGTTTTTTCTTCAGTTCTTTCAGCTTGAGAAATGTCGAGTGTGTTCTTTTTGGTTTTCTAACTCCAGGTCTCTGCACATGTCACTATAATACTTTACTTGTCTTCTTGAGCTGCCTTTTGAAATCTTCTGTTCAGCTCGTTTACTTCATCATTTCTTCCATTTACTTTAACTACTTTATGTTCGAGGGCAAGTTTCAGAGTCTCTTCTGACATCCATTTTGGTCTTTTCTTTCTTTCCTGTCTTTTTAATGACCTCTTGTTTTCTTCTTGTATGACATCCTTGTTGTCATCCCCTAACTCATCTGGTCTTCAGTTATTAGTGTTCAGTGTGTGTCTCAGTCATCTAGTGCTTCTCTAACAGAAATACCACAAGTGGATGGTTTTAACAAAGAGAAATTTATTCTCTCATAGTCTAGTAGGCTGCAAGTCCAAATTCAGGGCATCAGCACCAAGGGAATGCTTTCTCCATTGGCTCTGGAGGAAGGTCCATGTCATCAATCTTCCTTTGGTCTGGGAGCATCTCTTCGCAGGATCTCAGGTCCAAAGGACGAGCTCTGCTTCTGGCACTGCTTTCTTGGTGGTATGAGGTTCCCACCGTCATATCTGGCTTACATAAAACAGCAATCACAGCAGTCTTCAAGGATGCTGGAGCTCCCTTCACAAAT
>NW_004444033.1:2069240-2073018 GCF_000243295.1 Trichechus manatus latirostris | reverse complement strand
GTCCCCATCCCAAGTCTCAGGATCCCATCTCTTCCCAATCAATGCCCTTACTTTAACCTCAGACACCTCTCGAGGTTTGCAATTGAGCTGGCATTGCAATTCAGCCACTCTTACAGTAAGACTCTGGGTTTGGTTTTCAGCAGTTTCGGCTCTGTAGCTGCAAGAAATAAGGCTTTCTTTCAAAGCACAAGTGGAAGCCTTGAGGTCATGTATGTGGCACTTGAGCCTTGACTCTGAAGCCCTGAGTGTATGCGTTTCCTTCATCAGTTTGTCTAGCCAAAGTAGGACAAACCAACAAGCTTCCTTATACTTCTCATTCTGACAAAGCTGTAGAAAGATACCACACATGTGTTCACCCTGAGCCTCACCTTTCAACAATACCTGATCTACCGGTGGTGATATTTTGCGTATTTGTATCGCCACCTCGCTCCATGGACTAGCAGTGACCTCTTTACTGCTGAAAGCAGAGTTGTCAATGTCTTTATGACTAACCAGACTTGAGAATCAATTTAGAAAACTCATCCTTACAATTTTGTTTCTCTAGAACCACTCCCGGTACCAAATGTCTTAGGCTGGGTTCTCTAGAGAAGCAAAACCAGTAAAGTGTATAAATATATATATAGAGAGAGATTATATCAAGGGAACAGCTCACGCGATTGTAGAGGCTAGAACATCCCAAGTCCGTGGATCAGGGTAGAGGCCTCTCCTAAGTCACACAGCTGCAGAAGCTGGCAAGCCCAAGATCGGAAGGTTGGAGAGTAGGGCTCCCACTCACAGGCTGTGCAGATTGATGAATCCCAGGTTCAGCAGATAAGCTGGCAGCTCAAGTCCCAAGAACGGGAGATGAGAAGACAGGAAGCAGCCGCAGGATCCAGAGAGATCAAAAAGCCAGAACGTCTGCTTATATACAGATGTGGGCCACACCCCCCAGGAGACTCCCTTTCATCTGATTGGCTACTCACAGTATATTCAATCATGGGAGTGATTACATTAAAACACAGAGAATCATGGCCCAGCCAAGTTGACACACAATCTTAACCATACAGTGTGTCAAATCTATTCTTGAGATTGTCCCTAAATTCAGGTAGAACATACTCAAGTTCGTATTTTGGCTCTCGTGGACTTGTTCTAATTTTCTTCAGCTTCAGCTTGAACTTGCATATGAGCAATTGATGGTCTGTTCCGCAGTCAGCCCTTGGCCTTGTTCTGACTGATGGTATTGAGCTTCTCCATCGTTTCTTTTCACAGATGTAGTCACCTTGATTCCTGTGTATTCCATCCGGCAAGTTCCGTGTGTATAGTCACTGTTTATGTTATTGAAAAAACGTATTTCCAATGAATAGGTTGTTGGTCTTACAAGATTCTGCCATTCGCTTTCTGGCGTCGTTTCTATCACCAAGCCATATTTTCCAATTGCCGATCCTCCTTCTTTGTTCCAACTTTCACATTACAATCAGCAGTAATTATCTAGTAATTATCAATGCATTTTAATTGCATGTTTGATCAACTTCAGACTGTAGAAATTGGTAAAAATCTTAAATTTCTTCGTCTTTGGCATTACTGGTTGGTGTGTAAATTTGAATAACGGTCATATCAACTGGTCTTCCTTGTAGGTGTATGGATATTATTCTGTCACTGACAGCCTCATACTTCAGTACAGATTTTGAAATGTTCTTTTTGAGCATGAATACAATGCTGTTTCTCTTCAGTTTGTCATTCCTGGCATAGTAGACCATTTGATTGTCTGATTCAAAATGGCTGATACCAGTCTATTTCAGGTCACTAATGCCTAGGATGTCAATCTTTATGCATCCTATTTCATTTTTGACGACTTCTAATTTTCCTAGATTCATACTTTGTACATTCCATGTTCTGATTATTACTGGCTGTTTGCAGCTGCTGCTTCTCCTTTTGAGTTGTACACATCAGCAAAAGGTCTTTAAAGCTTGACTCCATCCACGTCATCTTAATGACTTAGTTGACTCTACTTTGAGGAGACAACTCTTCCCCAATTGTATTTTGACTGCCTTCCAATCTGAGGGGTTCATCTTCTGGCATTATATCATACAGTATTCCACTAATATTCATAAAGTTTTCACTGGCTTTTTTTTTTTTTTTGGAAGTAGACTGCCAGGTCTTTCTTCCTAATCCATCTTAGTCTGGAAACTCAGCTGAAACCTATGCACCATAGGTGACTGTGCTGGCATTTGAAATACTGGTGGCATAGCTCTGAGCATCACAGCAACATTCAGGCCACCATAGTATGACAAACTGACAGATAAATGGTGGTAAAAAGACATAAATATCAAATAATAACAAATTATGTTCAACGATTGCTCCATGTGTTTGTTTACCATCAAAACATGAAACCAGTTATCATCAAATATTTTCCAACTCATGGCAACCTCCTTATGTGTTTGAGTAAAATCGTGATCCATGAATTTTTCAATGGCTGAATTTTCTGAAGCAGATTGCCAGTCTTTTCTTCTGATATACTTCTGGGTGGACTTGAACCTGCAACCTTTTGTTAGCTGCTGAGTGTGTTAACTAGTTGTACCACCCAGGGACTCCTTTTTTTAAAGAGGGATCAGCAAATTACTGCCAGCATGCTGCCTGTGTTTCTAAAGTTTTATTGAAACCCAGTGGTAAGAATTGAATTGTGTCCCCCAAAAGACATGTTGAAGTCCTAACCCTTATACCTGTGAATGTGACCTTGTTTGGGGAATAGGGTCTTTCTTTGAAGATATGATCAGTTAAGTCATACCAGAGTAGGATGGGTCCTAGCCCTAATCCCTCTGAGTGGTGTTTTATAACAGAGAAGAACAGATGCAGAGACAATCACACACGGGGGAAGACAGCATATGAGGACCCCGACTATGAGCTAAGGAATGCTGAGAAATGCCTGAGTCTACTAGAAGCTGAAAGAGACAAGCAGCTTCCTCTAGAGCCCAAAGAGAGAGAGCATAGCCCTGCCAATGTTCTGAATTTGGACTTCTAACCTCCAGAATTTTGAAACAATAAAATTTTGTTCTGCAAAGCCACCCACTTTATGGTATCTTGTTATGGCAGCACTAGGAGGCTAAGCCACCCAGCTGTAGCAGTTACTTTAGATTTTGTCCGTGGCTCCTTTTTCATGACTGTGGCAGAGTGGAATAGTTGTGACAGAGACTTTATGGGCCGCGAAACCTGAAATACTTACTATATGTGGCCCTTTACAGAGAAACTTTGCTGAGCCCGGATTTACTAAAACCAAAACCAAACCTGTTGCCATTGAGTCAATGCTGACTCACAGCGACCCTGCAGGACAGAATAGAACTGCCCCATAGACTTTCCAAGGAGCGGCTGGTGGATATGAACTGCGGAGCTCTTGGTTAGCAGCCTGAGTTCTTATCCACTATGCCACCAGGGCTCCACACCATTTAAAAATTGAGGAGACATTCTCATTTTTTATTTGATTAGAGTCTCAGACTGTCAACGTCTAATTGATCACCCAACACACTCCATTATAGAGATGAGGGGTCTGAGATCAGAAGGATGACGTGAGTGGCTCAAGTCCTGCAACATGTCAACAGCAGCACTTGGACTCAAACCTCATTTTTCTTTTCAGTGCTTCATCCAACATATTAGAAGGATGAATACCTGCCTCCCTATATTTAATAGTTATTTGGATTAACTTTTGTGAATTGCCTGGTTGCGCCCTTTGTCTGCTTTTTAAAAATAAGGACGTTCACCTTTTTCTTAGAGAACTTTAAGAACTCTTTTTTTTTTTTTTTTTTTT